>NW_025533676.1:65000-365000 GCF_020615455.1 Coregonus clupeaformis | reverse complement strand
CTAAATCTTGTTCTCCATCTTCTTTTTAAATGGTGAGCCAACGTGTTTTCAGCACTTTTATCTCCATGACCCGTTGCAGCAGAAATATAGTGAGCAATATGTTTGGAATATCGAATCGCAATAAAATCGCAGTATCGAATCGTAATACATAAAGAATCCTGATACACTATACAAAAGTATGTGGACACCCCTTCAAATTAGTGGTTTCGGCTATTTCAGGCACTCCCGTTGCTGACAGGTGTAAAAAATTGAGCACACAGCCATGCAATCTCCATAGACAGATATTGGCAGTAGAATGGCCTGTACTGAAGAGCTCAGTGACTTTCAACGTGGCACCGTCATAGGATGCCATCTTTCCAACAAGTCAGTTCGTCAAATGTCTGCCCTGCTAGAGCTTCCCCGGTCAACTGTAAGGGCTGTTATTGTGAAGTGGAAACGTCTAGGAGCAACTAACGGCTCTGCCACGAGGTGGTAGGCCACACAAGCTCACAGAACGGGACCGGCTAGTGCTGTGAACTTGTTGCAACACTCACTACCGAGTTCCAAACTGCCTCTGGGAAGCAACTTCAACACAATAACTGTTCGTCAGGGAGCTTCATGACGCAATTTGACTCTGGAGCAGTGGAAACGCATTCTCTGGAGTGATGAATCACGCTTCACCATATGGCAGGCCGACGGACGAATCTGGGTTTGGCGGATGCCATGAGAACACTACCTGCCCGAATGCAAAGTGCCTGGAGAAGAGCTTCTGCTAAATGACTAA
This sequence comes from Coregonus clupeaformis, assembly GCF_020615455.1. Classification (NCBI taxonomy): domain Eukaryota; kingdom Metazoa; phylum Chordata; class Actinopteri; order Salmoniformes; family Salmonidae; genus Coregonus; species Coregonus clupeaformis. The sequence goes on along the minus strand of NW_025533676.1, from coordinate 364,237 downwards.
AATGTAAAATGGGTATTCAACGGATTCTGTGACTGCTCTTACTGGACAAGAGGTCCTACTCCCCTACTCCTGCACTCCCAGTGAGCAACCCACCCTAGTCTGGCAGAGGAGCGACCACACAGTTGTCAACTACTACATCGATGACAAAACTGTTAACGGCAATGACAACACTGTGTCGGACCCTCGCTATCGGAGCACAACTCAGCTCTTCCTGAACTTAGAGGTTGGGAACTGCTCCCTGCTCATCTCCAATGTCTCTGTCACAGACGAAGGAACTTACACACATTACTACAAGACTTCCAACGCTACACTCATTTACGCTAATGTGATTCTTACCATCGTCGGTGAGTGATGCCGGTGCCGTTCCCTTCTGTCTGAGTGGTTTTCAATAGCTTTTTGAAATGTCATACATGAGAGATTTTGGCTGAATAATAATTAGTAATTTCTCTAGTTAAAATGAGATTCTGCTTTGTTTAATTTGTCATTGTTCATTTGAATGTTCAATCATCAATTCATTCCCTCATCACTGCATGAAAAGAGGGCTCTACAGTATGACATTTGAGGAAATGTACCATATTTGAGGAGATTTTACTCGTGTCCACCAATTTACAACTCAAAACACAAGTTCTAAATTTTACATTTACATTTTAGTCATTTAGCAGACGCTCTTATCCAGAGCGACTTACAGTTAGTGAGTGCATACATTTTTCATACTGGCCCCCTGTGGGAATCAAACCCACAACCCTGGCGTTGCAAGCGCCATGCTCTACCAACTGAGCTAAATGACCTGGAAACATCCCCCCCGTGTCCATTCCAGCAAACTACAGCACACATCTATAGTGACCCATTAGTGAAGGAAGCTCTCCTCATGAAACGTACCACTGTGAGGCCAGGGAGGGGTATCCTGAAGGGAGGATCCACTGGACACTGAATGGCCAGCCTGTTCAACCACCCCCCGCAACTGGCCAGCCTGTTCAACCACCCCCCGCAACTGCTAAACATCTCTGTTACCTGCCCAGTGTAAACATGACTGGGCATGTTCCAGGTCGTCTTTATTGCAGTTGCACTGCACAGATTAGAGTGTGGTAGAGAACCCTTGACTGCTACTCAACATTATTGTTACTTGCCAGTGGAAATATGGCTGTGGACATGTTCCAGGTTGTCTTTATTACAGTCGGACTGCGTGGAATAAGTGATTTACAAATTATTTTGCATCCCAAATAACTACTCATTATGTGATTAAGATTAGCCATTATACACCTCGCCTTGCTCAAATTGATCACCTCAAACACGTTGCATGACTCTGTGGTCACGTTCCAGGTTGTCTTTATTGCACTTGCGCTGCACAGATTGCTAGATCTGCATCAGTGTTTAGCGTACCCAGGAGCCATAAGCAATATTCTGTGATGCACAGCACGGCTGCAATAAAGATGACTAGAATGCTCCCAATAACAAGCCAACTCAGACCCTAAATGTGACTTCCTAACATTATCATGTGCCTGTAGATGGGTAGCTTACAGTGTACTTTGCGTCCATAGTGGCCAAAACAAACTCAAACTCAATGTACTGCACACCACATAGCGCCTTGCCATGTGTAACTTCGCCATATTATTGTGTAGGGTACCATGATCAATATTTGGCAAGCACTTTACAAATAAAGTTACGCTTACGAATTCTACTGAAGTGTGATATATTAGCCTGGCCACATACTGTATATCTTGCCAACTCCATTGCCAAGCCAAACATGACAAGTTGGCATGATAGCACTAACAGTTCTGGGACCAGGCTAATGATATACTGGTATTCAAAATGTTTATATAGTGGGGAAGAGGGGCTACCATCTCCAGCATCTTCCCCAGTTGTTGGCTGTGGTTGGAGCAATAACGGTGTTAATAGGACTGACAACATTACACTGCTGGTCAAAAGGTGACAGCAATATCACAACTCAAGTGTAAAAAAAAGTATTCTTCCTTCTCTGCTACTAAAATTAAAATGTTGTAGTTATTGTTGTTTTATTAATACGAAGACATGTTAAACACCCCTATGTTGGCTGGTCCTCACTACATGTTCGTCGTCAAACCCACTGGCTCCAGGCCATCTATAAATCACTGCTAGGCAAATCCCCGCCTTATCTTAGCTCATTGGTCACCATAGCAGCACCCACCCGTAGTCTGCGCTCCAGCAGGTATATCTCACTGGTCATTCCCAAAGCCAACACCTCCTTTGGCCGCCATTCCTTCCAGTTCTCTGCTGCCAATGACTGGAACGAATTGCAAAAATCTCTGAAGCTGGAGACTCTTATCTCCCTCACTAACTTTAAGCATCAGTTGTCAGAGCACCTTACCGATCACTGCACCTGTACACAGCCCATCTGAAATTAGCCCACCCAACTACCTCATCCCTATATTGTTATTTATTTTGCTCTTTTGCACCCCCAGTATCTCTATTTGCACATAATCTCTTGCACATCTAGCATTCCAGTGTTAATACTATTGTAATTATTTTGCACTACAGCCTATTTATTGCCTTACCTCCATAACTTGCTACATTTGCACACACTGTATATAGATTTTCTGTTGTATTTTTGACTTTATGTTTTTTACCCCATATGTAACTCTGTGTTGTTTTTATCGCACTGCTTTGCTTTATCTTGGCCAGGTCGCAGTTGTAAATGAGAACTTGTTCTCAACTGGCTTACCTGGCTAAATAAAGGTGAAATAAATAAAATAAAATAAAACCCTAACCACCTTAGAACCTCATTTGTCACTTGATTTACCTACCAAATGGTACATTTCAATAGGTGGTGCAGGTCTCCACATTACATTTTCAGCTTTGCTCCTCTGTCCTGACCAACTGTGTTTTTCTCTGTTGTCTTTAAGCAGGGAACGGCGGCTCCTGATCCACTGAGGAATGCACAAGCCCCTCAACACCCTCTAGGACCAAGAGGGCATGCCCTATTCACCTATCCTCTCCTTTCACCAGGATGCACACACACAGACACAGCCCTTCTGTCCTCATCCATTTTGGATAGTGTCTTGGAGGTGCATAGGAGTGTCTTGGAGGTGCATAGGAGTGTCTGGGTGGTGCATAGGAGTGTCTGGGAGGTGCATATGAGTGTCTGGGAGGTGCATATGAGTGTCTGGGAGGTGCATAGGAGTGTCTGGGAGGTGGATAGGAATGCAGTTGGCAACCTCCAGAAAACCCCTCAAGCTTCATCATTCAAGTTAAGTTGAGTGATAAAAAATTAATTTTGTGGTAATACAGTATGTGGTTAAACTGTCATCAGTATGTAGTTAAAGCTCTCCATTTTTCTCTGTACTGATAGGGCAGGAAATGTCTGCTTTCAAAGTGATACTTTAGTTATTAGTTAGTGCTTATTGTATGCTAACCTTTTGAATATGTGCATACATCGAAATGTGTGGCTGATCTGATAAGACAGTGTATATGTAACTGAGATTAGGAGGTCATATCATAAAGAGTTTCTGTTCCATGTGTGTTTTTGTCCAGACAAATACGAGAAAACATTTAGGTAATGTATCTAATTCCACATCTATCTCAATAGTTGCATTGCATATTGTCCAGAACAGTCATCATTGTAAAGAAGATGAGAGAGACAATAAAGGATGACAATTTTAAAGGCCACCTGGCTCGTCTGCCTCTTTGATCCTTATGCCACATGTAAGTAAAGTAAGCCTTGACGGAGCCTGTTTCTATAGTGTGAGGCATCTTGGTCAACAAGTACATGTACACCCTATGGACGCAGGTTGACATTTGTCATGAGTCTTGCCCTGGAGGCAGAAGTGAGCGGTTTCTGATAAATGGGCCAGCTGCCAAGTAAAAATTGTCTATATCGTAAAAATCCATGAAAACTAAAATGGGCCTTTTGGTCTTAATTTAAGGTTAGGGTTAGGCATTAGGGTTAGCAGTGTGGTTAAGGTTAGGTTTAAATTCAGATTTTATGACTGTGGCAGCTAGTGACCACTCTGCAGAGCTGTCTTCGTACTGGAGTCATCTCAATAAATGGCCACCTGCCTATGGACAGGACACTAATTCTGAGTGCCAAGCAGACAGGCATTGCATAACTTGACCGGGGATCAAAACCCTAACCTTCCAATGTTAGGGCAGACACTAACCACAAGGCCACTGAATTGGTTGATGAGTTGATTGGTATGCCACATGTACCAATAGTATTTGATGTTAGAGTTCGATGATGGTTTCTGTTCCTACAAAAGGTCACACCCATCACAACTGATTGCTCATTAGTTCATAGCAATACTCTAATGCCTTTCATAGTGATGATTGATTACTATTATTTGGGCAAAGCAACATACACTATATATACAAAAGTATGTGGATACCCCTTCAAATTAGTGGATTTGGCTATTTCTGCGACACCCGTTGCTGACAGGTGTATAAAATCGAGCACACAGCCATGCAATCTTCATAGACAAACATTGGCAATAGAATGGCCTTACTGAAGAGCTCAGTGACTTTCAGGATGCCACCTCTCCAACAAGTCTGCTAGAGCTGCCCTGGTCAACTGTAAGTGCTGTTATTGTGAAGTGGAAACGTCTAGGAGGAACAGTGGTAGGCCACACAATCTCACAGAACGGGACCACCGAGTGCTGAAGCGCGTAGCGCATAAAAATCGTATGTCCTCGGTTGTAACACTACTGAGTTCAAAACTGCCTCTGGAAGCAATGTCAGCACAATAATTGTTTGTCGGGAGCTTCATGAAATGGGTTTCCATGGCCGAGCAGCCGCACACAAGCCTAAGATCACCGTGCACAATGCCAAGCGTCGGCTGAAGTAGTGTAAAGCTTGCCACCATTATACTCTGAAGCAGTGGAATAGCGTTCTCTGGAGTGACGAATCACGCTTCACCATCTGGCAGTCCAACTGACAAATCTGGGTTTGGCGGATGCCAGTAGAACTCTACCTGCCCAAATGCATAGTGCTAACTTTAAAGTTTGATGGAGGAGGAATAATGGTCTAGGGCTGTTTTTCATGGTTCGGGCTAGGCCCCTTAGTTCCAGTGAAGGGAAACCTTAATGCTAGAGCATACAATGACATTCTAGACGATTCTGTGCTTCCAACTTTGTGGCAACAGTTTGGGGAAGGTCCTTTCCTGTTTCAGCATGACAATGCACCCGTGCACAAAGCGAGGTCCATATGGTTTGTCGAGATTGGTGTGGAAGAACTTGACTGGCTTGCACAGAGCCCTGACCTCAACCCCATCGAACACCTTTGGGATGAATTGGAACTCCGACTGCGAGCCAGGCCTAATCACCCAACATCAGTGCCCGACCTCACTAAGGCTCTTGTGGCTGAATGGAAGCATGTCCCCGCAGCAGTGTTCCAACATCTAGTGGGAAGCCTTTCTAGAAGAGTGGAGGCTGTTATAGCAGAAAAGGGGGGACAACTCAATATTAATGCCCATGATTTTGGAATGAGATGTTCGACGAGCAGGTGTCCACATACTTTTGGTCATATAGTGTACAAGGAAGAATGCAATTGATAGATAAGCAGTCAGAGTATGCACTCATCTCTTTTGATGTGTTTGTTTGTCTTGGCAACCCCTTTGATCAATGCCTGACTTGGCATCTGGGCTCCACGGTGTCTGATGGATTAAGTGATACTGGATCAAGATGACTCAAGCTCTGTCAAAGCATTTGCTCACAATAGCCGACCTCTACACATATACTCTAACCATAACATGATGACCATAACTTGTGACAAACAGCCCATGACAACAAGCTACGTATTAGGATGCATCCATGTGTGATCAACGGAAACGGTGCTAACATGCCTGGGTAATAGGTAATATCGTAGATTGTCCCATATTCATAAAGCCTCTCAGAGTAGGAGTGCTGATCTAGGATAAGTTTTTCCTTTTAAATCATAATGAATAAGTGGGAAGACCTGATCTTAGATCAGCGCTCCTACTCTGAGATGCTTTATGAATATGTACCCTGGACAACAGGCAACATTTTTTATGTTGTCCCGTATTTATAAAGTGTCAGAGAGTGGGAGTGCTGATCTAGGATCAGTTTTGCCTTAATCATAATGAATAAGAGGGAAAACCTGTTCCTAGATCAGCACTCCTACTCTGAGATGCTTTGTGGAATGGTATTTTTACGTGTCTGTCCTTCTTCTACACAGGAATAAAGAGATTGTAGTTCTTTATGAACCCCGTGTAGCTCAGTTGGTAGAGCATGGCGCTTGCAACACCAGGGTTGTGGATTCGTTTCCCACGGGGGGCAAGTATGAAAAAATGTATGCACTCACTAACTGTAAGTTGCTCTGGATAAGAGCGTCTGCTAAAATGACTAAAATGTTTTTAAAAATTAAAAATATCCCCCAACGCCTCTAGGTGTCAGTCTTGCTTCACACACTCTCTTACTGCACACTATGGGTATCATTAAGGTACCATCAATTGGCATACTACAGTAGCTGCGTTGATGTTGATGCTTAGTGGAATCGCCATACAGTCTATGTTAACTCCTTTTTCTATGCTCTGGTTTCCACAAATTCCTTTGATGCATGGGGAAGCCCTGTCATGAGCCTACTTTTTATGCAGTATCACCCTATGTGTGCTGTGTCCTCATCACATGTATTTCTCTGGTTATATCCCTGTCCTCTCTAAAGGGTATAAGAGGGTGTATATCTGACAGGGTCTATGGCTGGTGGGCTGAAACAGATTTAGATTTAAAGCCACAGTCGTGAAGATTTGCAGTCATTTCAATTATATACCCCATCATTTTGAAACATATGACTCATGGATGGATATACACTATCCAAAAGTATATGGACACACCTTCAAATGAGTGGATTCTGCTATTTCAGCCACACCCGTTATTGACAGGTGTATAAAATCGAGCACACAGCCATGCAATCTCCATAGACAAACATTGGCAGTAGAATGGCCCACACTGAAGAGCTCAGTGTCTTTCAACGTGGCACCGTCATAGGATGCCACCTTTCCAACAAGTCAGTTCATCAAATTTCTGCCCTGCGAGAGCTGCCCCGGTCAACTGTAAGTGTTGTTATGCGAAGTGGAAACGTCTAGGAGCAACAAAGGCTCAGCCGCAAAGTGGTAGGCCACACAAGCTCACAAACGGGACCGCCGAGTGCTGTAACACTCACTATCGAGTTCCAAACTGCTTCTGGAAGCAACGTCTGCACAAGAACTGTTCGTCGGGAGCTTCATGAAATTGGTTTCCATGGCCGAGCAGCCGCACACAAGCCTAAGATCACCATGCGCAATACCAAGTGTTGGCTGGAGTGGTGTAAAGCCCGACGCCATTGGACTCTGGAGCAGTGTAAACACGTTCTCTTGAGTGATGGCTCACACGTCACCATCTGGCAAAATAGAAATTACATAAACATGTCCTTAACTTGACCAAAGAGCTGTCGTACATGTCATGTCCATTCATTACCACTTATGTAAGATGACATACTCATACTATTTCATACTATGAAAGGTAGCGTCTTGCATTATGACTCAACAGACATGGCACCATATAGAGATAGAATGATAGTGGTTATGTCTTATAAGGTTATTGTCATTGTGTTTTATGACACGTATTTAAGATCAACTTTAACTAGTTGTCCCTAGTTCTGTCATACGACAGTCGTTCTATCTATTGACGGGTAGCATCTTGGGTTATGACTGAACTGATATGACACCATAGACATATAATGACAGTTGATATGTATGTGTTGTATATGGTTATTGTCATTGTATTTTATGACACTGACGGATTTGAGTTGAAGGTTAACTAGTTGCCCCTAGTTTTCTGTCATAACTACAGTCATTCAACTGTATGCCATCTCTGCACTGCAGACTTACTTTAGCTGTGGTGTCATGATGGTGTAGACTAGACTACATGGCATATCAAAACAGTAATGTCAACAATCTGAAATCAAACAGCTTTTCAATGACTGTGATGTAAATCATATGAGACACGGGTAACCTTATAATTGTTTTGATTCAGTCCAAGCCATGTCGGCAGTATCTAGGTGGGGCTCATTGTCTTATTTCACGGAGCCATTCGGGGACCACTTGACATAGTTGGTAGAGTGGTGACCAACATGTTGTGTTATCTAGCTTGTAGTAAACTATGTGTGTGTGTGTGTGTGTGTGTGTGTGTGTGTGTGTGTGTGTGTGTGTGTCTGTGTGCGTGCTTGGTGTGTGCGTGTACGCGTCTTTATGCTGCATTAATTGTATATTCATTGCACAGCCAAATGGTAAAGTGAACTACCCATTGTGCTTTTAAGTCCAAGCCATTTAGCTTGTATGCAAAAGAGAATCCCATGCTGAAAATAACACATTTCAATTCATTAGAAGACCTTGCCTCATCTGAAAAGGTAGCATAGTTATACCATATTAGGCCACATTATTCTTGTTAGTCTCCCTTGCTACACATGCAGCTAAAAATGAATAAAATAAATTCAAATAAAAAAACTGAACCATACAATCCTACAGCCCCTGTGGACATTATTTTAATAATGGTGCGAAGACGAGTCTATTTAAACACTATCTCCGTGACCTCTCTCTGTGCCTCGACTCTGTGGGGACCAAACGGATTAACCACTTGCTTCTGAGGTTAGCTGACTCATAATAAATGTAGCTAACGCTTTCAAATACCCATAATGTTGCATTAGTATTGAAATGAGCTACACTTTTGTGTGTGAGGGTGGTTCCGGGTCTAGGTAGACACACATGGAATAGTGCCTGAGGGAGATGGAATGCACAGAGGCTCCAATAGCTTGTCTCCCGTATCCACAAAGTCAACATGGTTAACATCACTTACATGTAGAGAGAGAGGGGAGCGACGAGGAGGCAATTGGTTGAATGCTCATGTCTCCGCTTGCCACACACTAGTCACATACTTGGGCTAAAAACAAACAAATGTGCATGAGTATGTTCCAGCTCAATGAGAAAAGTGGTCGGCAAGTAATTTAGAAAGCTGGACTGAACTAACGGTTTAGGCTAGCATGTATTCTGTTCAAAAGTCTATCAACCCTAAAGCATATGCATGGCTTTCAAATGTTGTTACCTTATTCTCCCATCCATTCACAAAGCAATTTATTTATTCAATATATTCAACAAGTAAGTAGCGCATGGGAAGCTAAAGACCAAAGCAAGGTGATGCTATGATATCTAAGGAAACAGTCACAGAAAGCAACCATCTTTGACACAACAACACCTGTACATTCTGTACAGTGTATGGTTGTCACCATAAAATTAATTACATGTAGACTCACAGTGAATGGGATCATCTATGGTTGTGCCATATAGGGATTTAGAATAAAGGTCCCTTACCTCTTAGTTTTGACCAGGAGAAGTTGTCTGGTTCCCAGCCGGAGATATGGGTTTGGATCCTGCTGCAGCAATCCGGGTCACGGTACCAAGAAATGTGGTGGAAAAACCACTCAGAAGACAGTCCGATCTCAATATACAAAAGCTTTATTATGAGCATGCATGCAAGGGAAAACCAATTTGACTCACTCTTTGTTCTTACAGAAATGTTATACAGACTGAGAATGGGTATTTCTGCCCATCACCACAGATAGTAGGCCCAGAGAAAGACTATTCATACCAAGGACATGTCCACTCCCCCACACATCCTGGGATAACAGGAACAATGAAAAATTGCCTCACAGAAAGCCAGAACAGGGCAGCTCAGAAACAGCTACAAAACAAACTGGTCACACCACACGTCGAGGAAAAGAGAAACCCCACAGACAAGACGAGGAACAGGATGACCCGCATCCCCCCCAGGTATATACAAGACAACAAATCATATTTCCTCCTCCACACTCACTCTCTCTGATGCTCGTAACATAATCTGCCCAGTGACTTCTCCTCTCAGGTAGGAAAACGCACCAATCACAGGGGGTGCTCATCATTCTAAATGACCTTCTGACAGTAATGGGGGAGCGAATGTGATTCTGTATAACCAGAGCTTGAAAACAAGAAAAAAACACTGTGTTCTAGTTTACCTGAAGAGTCTAGTTCATGTTTGGAGAGTATCTTCGCCATAGAGATGAAATTTTTATGAATGACAGGATCTCTATAATCATCACCCTCTGCAATTCATTAACTATCATTTCACTGGCGAGTACTTGTCTCTGTGAGGATGTCACGTTCGTTGAATGACGAGTCAGACCAAGGCGCAGTGTGATATACGTACATGTTTATTAACTTATAAACACCACGACAAAACAACAACCAAAACGTGAAGTCCAAGGTAGAACACACAACATACCTTACACGGAACAAGATCCCACAACTACACAGTGCCAATAGGTTGCCTAAGTATGAGCCCCAATCAGAGACAACGAGCGACAGCTGCCTCTGATTGGGAACCACACCGGCCAACATAGATCTATACATACTAGAATACAACATAGAAAAAGCACAACAAGGAATATACACACCCTGACTCAACATATAAGCGTCCCCTGAGTCAGGGCATGACAGTACCCCGCCCCCCCCACCAAAGGTGCGGACTCCGACCGCACAACATAAACATAACAGGGTAGGGGCCAGGTGGGCATTCCGCCTCGAAGGCGGATCCGGCTCGGGGCGTGAAGACCTCTCACTCTCCGCCTCCCTGTTGCGCCCCTGGTCTGGTCTGGACCTCGGCGCGCTGCTTCCCCTCTCCTTCCTCCCACGATACGCCAGGCCCTGTCTGGACCCTGGTGTGGGAGACCCCGAACCTGGAGAGGGGCTGACGTCATGGTCTGGACTGGAGCCGCTGACCGGAGCTGGACTGGGCACCGGTGGAGCGGACTGCTCTGGCTCCGGAGTGGAGCCGCTGACCGAGCTGGATCAGGCACGGTGGAGCTGACTGCTCTGGATCCGGAGTGGAGCCGCTGACCGGAGCTGGACTAGACCCCGGTGGAGCGGACTGCTCTGGCTCCGGAGTGGCGCAGCTGACCGGAGCTGGATCAGGCACCGGTGGAGCTGACTGCTCTGGATCCGGAGTGGAGCCGCTGACCGGAGCTGGACTAGACCCCGGTGGAGCGGACTGCTCTGGCTCCGGAGTGGCGCAGCTGACCGGACCTGGATCAGGCACCGGTGAAGCGGGCACGGGCCGTGCCGGACTGGACAAACGCACCACTGGTCTGGTGTGGGGAGCAGGCACGGGCCGGACCGGGCTGGCGACGCGCACCACTGACTTGGTGCGAGGAGCAGGAACAGGCCGGGCCGGGCTGGAGAGGCGCACCACTGGCTTGGTGCGAGGAGCAGGAACAGGCCAGGCCGGGCTGGGCTGGCGACACGCACCACTGGCTTGGTGCGAGGAGCAGGAACAGGCCGGGCCGGACTGTGGAGGCGGACTGGAGGTCTGGAGCGGAGAGCTGGCACAACCCATCCTAGCTGGATGCCTACTTCCGCACAGTATGTGTGAAGCATCAGTACAGAACGCACTGGGCTGTGCACGCGCACTGGCAATACAGTTCGTAGAACTGGCGCAGGATATGCGGGACCGAGGAGGCGTACTGGAGACCAGGAGCGTTGAGCCGGCACACCCCGTCCTGGCTGGATGCCCATCTTCGCGCGGTGCAAGCACAGGACGTACAGGACTGTGCCGGCACACTGGCGACACAGTACGTAGCTCCGCATAACAGAGCATGCCCAGTCATACGCTTACTCGCGTGAGTACGGGGAGTTGGCTCTGCTCTGACACTAGGCTCCGCCAACCACCCCGTGTGCCCCCCCTCCAACATTTTCTTGGGGCTGCTTCTCGGGCTTCCTCCTCGACCGGCCTCCTCCGTGTTGCCGTTGCTCCAAAAATCTCTTCCCATGACCACAAATTGCCCACCTGTGACATGGCTACTCGCTCCGCCTGGGCACGTTGCTTGGTCCTCGTTTGGTGGGATCTTCTGTCACGTTCATTGAATGACGGGTCAGACCAAGGCGCAGCGTGATATACGTACATGTTTATTAACTTATAAACACCACGACAAAACAACAACCAAAACGAAACGAAACGTGAAGTCCAAGGTAGACCACACAACATACCTTACACGGAACAAGATCCCACAACTACACAGTGCCAATAGGTTGCCTAAGTATGATCCCCAATCAGAGACAACGAGTGACAGCTGCCTCTGATTGGGAACCACACCGGCCAACATAGATCTATACATATTAGAATACAACATAGAAAAAGCACAACAAGGAATATACACACCCTGACTCAACATATAAGCGTCCCCTGAGTCAGGGCGTGACAGTGGAGGAAAATATGGATTTAATTATGTATTTGATAATAATAATAATGAATTGGTCTTATATAGTGCTTTTCCAGATGGTATGGGAGAAACTTAATGTACCATCAAAGTTAGATATCTTAGAGATTCTGATATGTTACCAGTTAAAGCCATGGCTAAATCATGTAATGGCTCATTTAAGATCAACATTTGCATAAAAAGGTCAATCTTCAAGTGATTCACTTCCATAGAGATGGAAGAGAGCACCTCCTATCTTTGCAATGATGTTGCTGCCCATGCTAAAAACAGGCTTTGTGGCAAGTAAGCATCTATGTTCACTTCACATGTTCAACATGATGTTGGCCACAATGGCTAATGTCAATGTCCAGACCCTATATCCACCCCTTATAATGAGTTTAAGTGGTTTCAGACAGTTTTATGAGCTCAAACACATTTCATCTGATGTCTTTATATGTTTCAGATAAATGCCCAAAGTTTACAGCATTATGAATTTCAAGCATCATATATCTGCTTTCAAGTTCCTATACAACCATTGCAGAGATTTCAGGTGAGTTTACAGCATCGTGAATACCACAAGTGTGCCCTCAAGTTCCTAGAACCGTGAAGCACATATCTGACGGTGAGAAATAGGATAAGTAGAATGACGAATAGCATAGGTGGATTTTCTTTCTTCATAGTTGTTACAGTATATATATATATATATATATATATATATATATATATATATATATATGTAAGCATTCACTTTACAGTTGGGATTATAGGGCCTACTTTCACACCAAGCAGATACTGAAAGTATTCCAAACAAAGATTGCGATTGATGAAGCAGGGATGAGAGGGAAGATATTAAATAAACTATGATACATTACAATTAGTCAGCCCCCCACCCACCCCGCAGTAATACATCACCATGGTATCACGAAAATAACACATAGGAATTATCATGGATTTGCATCTTTAAAATGTCTGTTGGGTTCCCATTCCCCTCCTGTGTAGGTGAAAGAGCAGTAGGACACTGATTAGAAGTAATCTATTTGGTAAAGCTACAGAATAACATTTACATTTTACATTTACGTCATTTAGCAGACGCTCTTATCCAGAGCGACTTACAGTTAGTGCATACATTATTCTTTTTTATTTTTTCATACTGGCCCCCCGTGGGAATCGAACCCACAACCCTGGCGTTGCAAACGCCATGCTCTACCAACTGAGCTACCTCCCTGCCGGTCATTCCCTCCCCTACCCTGGGCCAATTGTGCGCCGCCCCATTGGTCTCCTGGTTGCGGCAGGCTACAGCAGAGCCTGGATTCGAACCAGGATCTCTAGTGGCACAGCTAGCACTGCGATGCAGTGCCTTAGACCACTGCGCCACTCGGTAGATCCAAGAATAACTATTGAGTTCAGTGTGCGTCCCAAATGGCACCCTATTCCCTATTTAGGGTACTACTTTTGAACAGGGCCCATAAGGAATAGAGTACAATTTGGGATGCAACCCAGGTCAAAGATCAAGTAGAGAAATCCAGTAGATCATTATAATCTATAGGAGATTAACAAGAAGGGCACCAAAGGGTAAATCACCCACTTACTAAAAGAACAATTAAATAGTCTATTGAATGAACTCCAATGAGGTTATAATAACCTCTGAGGTGATATGGCTTTACTGTTAGAGATATTTTTTTCTGAGCAGACCTGGGTTTCAACTACTTCAAAAATCGATTAAAAGACGTAATCTTTGCCTGTTTGAGCTTGCCTGGTTCAATCAACCAATAGAACAGTGTCACAATTGCAAACCAGCCCAAATGGCCCTCCAGGCTGACTTAAGCAAATGCTGAAAATATTTGTAAGTCCCCTGTAGCTCAGTTGGTAGAGCATGGCGCTTGCAACGCCAGAGTTGTGGGTTCGTTTCCCACGTTTCCCATGTAAGAGCGTCTGCTAAATGACTAAAATGTAATATTTCTAAGTATTCAAACCCAGGTCTGTTTCTGATTTATTTACTCCATCCAATGTTGAATAAATAATTGTTTCGTGAAGTTAGTCATATATCCTACAGTGCTCAAGCTGAGGTTAAACACTTTATTGTGCTAACGTTTCATTCTAGGTACTGTATGTGTATATCACACCTCACTTTATTAAATCCCACCTGACATTACATTAGTCTTTGGCTCAAACATGAGCTAAGTAGGTCCTCCGCTGTTGTGAGTGAGAGGTGCACTATGGATATTGGGTTAGACAGCGTCCATTTCCAACACCTGCGTCAGACAGGCGGGCATTAGCTCACGATGCCCGCTGCGCTGCCCGTCAGCACAGATGAGTGCCTCGTGGTTCCGACACCAAATGCCATTTTTTTCGCTACATTTCCCGAGCCCCTGCCGTTCCTGCATGCCGGCGTGCCAATTTAGTCATCAACCTGTGACATTTAGAAGATTTTCCAGCACCCTGGCTCCCCCACCCACCTTTAACTACACGGGCGAAAGGGACGGGGGGGGGAGGTGGGGATCAATCCTGGTGTTATTAAAAGAGTACTCCCTGGAAGTGGGTCCCGTAGTCCCGTGTAGCTCAGCTGGTAGAGCATGGCGTTTGCAACGCCAGGGTTGTGGGTTTGTTTCCCACGGGGGACCAGTATGAAAAAAATAAATGTATGTATGCACTCACTAACTGTAAGTCAAATGACTCAAATGTAAAAATGTAAAATGAAGTGAATAGTGATACAGAAGAGGCTTCCATTTGTTCCTAATGGCCGCTGTGAATTGTTAGCGTGAGCCAGGCCGCTAGTGAGAAGATTAGGGTATCCCGGAGACGGGTATAGGGAAAGGTTGGGTCATGGCCCCAGTGAGCAGCACTGTTATGTCTGATTGGTGTTATACCCGTGAAAGGGGGGATATATGAGAAATTATTCACACTGACACGTAGCATCAGTGACTGTTCAGTCAGTTGTCATTAAGAATTGCATAAACTCCTCAACTCTCTACATACACTACCAGTCAAAAGTTTCGACACCTACTCATTCAAGGGTTTGTCTTTATTTTTACTATTTTCTACATTGTAGAAAAATAGTGAAGACATCAAAACTATGAAATGACACATATGGAATCATGTAGTAACCAAAAAAGTGTTAAACAAAAATATATTTTATATTTGAGATTCTTCAAATAGCCACCCTTTGCCTTGATGACAGCTTTGCACACTCTTGGCATTCTCTCAACCAGCTTCATGAGGTAGTCACCTGGAATGCATTTCAATTAACAGGTGTGCCTTGTTAAAAGTTAATTTGTGGAATTTCTTTCCGTCTTAATGCGTTTGAGCCAATCAGTTGTGTCGTGACAAGGTAGGGGGGGTATACATGAATATAGCCCTATTTGGTAAAAGACCAAGTCCATATTATGGCAAGAACAGCTCAAATAAGCAAAGAGAAACAACAGTCCATCATTACTTTAAGACATGAAGGTCAGTCAATACGGAAATTGAAAGTTTCTTCAAGTGCAGTCACAAAAACTATCAAGCGCTACGATGAAACTGGTTCTCATGAGGACCGCCACAGGAATGGAAGACCCAGAGTTACCTCTGCTGCAGAGGATAAGTTCAATAGAGTTACCAGCCTCAGAAATTGCAGCCCAAATAAATGCTTCACAGAGTTCAAGTCACAGACACATCTCAATATCAACTGTTCAGAGGGGACTGTGTGAATCAGGCCTTCATGGTCAAATTGCTGCAAAGAAACCACTACTAAAGGACACCAATAAGAAGAAGAGACCTGCTTGGGCCAAGAAACACGAGCAATGGACATTCGACCGGTGGAAATTTGTCCTTTGGTCTGGAGTCCAAATTGGACATTTTTGGGTTCAAACCGCCGTGTCTTTGTGATCTCCGCATGTGTATTTCCCACCATTAATCATGGAGGAGGAGGTGTGATGGTGTGGGGGTGCTTTGCTGGTGACACTGTCTATGATTTATTTAGAATACAAGGCACACTTAACCAGCATGGCTACCACAGTATTCTGCAGCGATACGCCATCCCATCTGGTTTGGGCTTAGTGGGACTAATATTTGTTTTTCAACAGGACAATGACCCAACACACCTCCAGGCTGTGTAAGGGCTATTTTACCAAGAAGGAGAGTGATGGACTGCTTCATCAGATGACCTGGCCTCCACAATCCCCCGACCTCAACCCAATTGAGATGGTTTGGGATGAGTCGGACGGCAGAGTGAAGGAAAAGCAGCCAACAAGTGCTCAGCATATGTGGGAACTCCTTCAAGACTGTTGGAAAAGCATTCCAGGTGAAGTTGGTTGAGAGAATGTTAAGTGTGTGCAAAGCTGTCATCAAGGCAAAGGGTGGCTATTTGAAGAACCTCAAATATAAAATATATTTTGATTTGTTTAACACTTTTTTGGTTACTACATGATTCCATATGTGTTATTTCATAGTTTTGAGGTCTTCACTATTAGTCTACAATGTAAAAAAATGTAAAAATAAAGAAAAACCCTTCAATGAGTAGGTGTGTCCAAACATTTGACTGGTACTGTAGATACAAACAGACATCAATGTAGCACACAGATTATCGTATTATCACATTCACATTAATTATTAGAATATTATTTACAGTGGGGGAAAAAAGTATTTAGTTAGCCACCAATTGTGCAAGTTCTCCCACTTAAAAAGATGAGAGAGGCCTGTAATTTTCATCATAGGTACACGTCAACTATGACAGACAAATTGAGAAAGAATAATCCAGAAAATCACATTGTAGGATTTTTTATGAATTGATTTGCAAATTATGGTGGAAAATAAGTATTTGGTCACCTACAAACAAGCCAGATTTCTGTCTCTCACAGACCTGTAACTTCTTCTTTAAGAGGCTCCTCTGTCCTCCACTTGTTACCTGTATTAATGGCACCTGTTTGAACTTGTTATCAGTATAAAAGACACCTGTCCACAACCTCAAACAGTCACACTCCAAACTCCACTATGGCCAAGACCAAAGAGCTGTCAAAGGACACCAGAAACAAAATTGTAGACCTGCACCAGGCTGGGAAGACTGAATCTGCAATAGGTAAGCAGCTTGGTTTGAAGAAATCAACTGTGGGAGCAATTATTAGGAAATGGAAGACATACAAGACCACTGATAATCTCCCTCGATCTGGGGCTCCACGCAAGATCTCACCCCGTGGGGTCAAAATGATCACAAGAACGGTGAGCAAAAATCCCAGAACCACACAGGGGGACCTATTGAACAACAGCGCCGGAGAAGATGGCTGCCGTTTTACAGCCCTCTAACCAATTGTACTATTATGTGTGTTTTTCCGCGTTATTTGTAATTTATTTTGTACATAATGTTTCTGCCATCGTCTCTTATAACCAAAAAGAGCTTCTGGATATCAGGACAGCGATTACTCACCTCGTATTGGACGAAGATTTTTCTTCAACGAGGCGGCCGCGAAGGATATCATACAGACACCCGACAAGGCCCAAATCCCCGTCATTCGCGTGAGGAAGAGACGGAGATATCGTGGACGGAGATCGGGGTGCCTTGTGAGGATCCGACGGCGAGCGAGTAAACTGCCTCTTCCATCAATCCTATTAGCCAACGTTCAATCTTTTTGAAAATAAAGTGGACGACTTAAGATTACGGTTATCCTACCAACGGGACATTAAAAACTGTAATATATTATGTTTCACTGAGTCGTGGCTGAACGACGACAATGATAACATTCAGCTAGCAGGCTATACGCTACATCGGCAGGACAGAACGGCTGACTCCGGTAAGACAAGGGGTGGCGGTCTGTGTATATTTGTAAACAACAGCTGGTGCACAAAATCAAATACTAAGGAAGTCTCGAGGTTTTGCTCGCCTGAGGCAGAGTATCTTATGATAAGCTGTAGACCACACTATTTACCAAGAGAGTTTTCATCTATATTTTTCATAGTTGTCTATTTACCACCACAAACCAATGCTGGCATTAAGATTGCACTGAATGAGTTGTACAAGGCCATTAATCAACAGGAAAACGCTCATCCAGATGCAGCGCTCCTAGTGGCCGGGGACTTTAATGCAGGGAAACTTAAATCCGTTCTACCTAATTTCTACCAGCATGTTAAATGTGCAACCAGAGGGGTAAAAAACTCTAGACCACCTTTACTCCACACACAGAGACGCATACAAAGCTCTCCTCGCCCTCCATTTGGCAAATCTGACCATAACTCTATCCTCCTGATTCCTGCTTATAAGCAAAACTAAAGCAGGAAGCACCAGTGACTCGGTTAATAAAAAAGTGGTCAGATGACGAGATGCTAAGCTACAGGACTGTTTTGCTAGCACAGACTGGAACATGTTCCAGGATTCTTCAGACAGCATTGAGGAGTACACCACATCAGTCACTGGCTTCATCAATAAGTGCATCGATGATGTCGTCCCCCACAGTGACCGTACGCATACCCCCAACCAGAAGCCATGGATTACAGGAAACATCCGCACTGAGCTAAAGGGTAGAGCTGCCGCTTTCGAGGAACGGGACTCTAACCCGGACGCTTATAAGAAATCCCGCTATGACCTCTGACGCAACCATCAAACAGGCAAAGAGTCAATACAGGTCTAAGATTGAATCGTACTACACTGGCTCTGACGCTCTTCGGATGTGGCAGGGCTTGAAAACTATTACAGACTACAAAGGGAAGCACAGCCACGAGCTGCCCAGTGACACAAGCCTACCAGACGAGCTAAACCACTTCTATGCTCGCCGAGGCAAGCAACACTGAAGCATGCATGAGAGCACCAGCTGTTCTGGATGACTATGTGATCACGCTCTCCGTAGCCGATGTGAGTAAGACTTTTAAGCAGATCAACATTCACAAGGCCGCAGGGCCAGACGGATTACCAGGACGTGTACTCCGAGTATGTGCTGACCAACTGGCAAGTGTCTTCACTGACATTTTCAACATGTCCCTGACTGAGTCTGTAATACCAACATGTTTCAAGCAGACCACCATAGTCCCCGTGCCCAAGGACTCTAAGATAACCTGCCTAAATGACTACCGACCCCGTAGCACTGACGTCTGTAGCCATGAAGTGCTTTGAAAGGCTGGTCATGGCTCACATCAACAGCATTATCCCAGAAACCCTAGACCCACTCCAATTTGCATACCACCCCAACAGATCCACAGATGATGCAATCTCTATTGCACTCCACACTGCCCTTTCCCACCTGGACAAGAGGAACACCTACGTGAGAATGCTATTCATTGACTACAGCTCAGCATTCAACACCATAGTGCCCTCTAAGCTCATCACTAAGCTAAGGATCCTGGGATGAAACACCTCCCTCTGCAACTGGATCCTGGACTTCCTGACGGGCCGCCCCCAGGTGGTAAGGGTAGGGAACAACACATCTGCCACACTGATCCTCAACACGGGGGCCCCTCAGGGGTGTGTGCTCAGTCCCCTCATGTTCTCTCTGTTCACCCTTGACTGCATGGCCAGGCACGACTCCAACACCATCATTAAGTTTGCCGACGACACAACAGTGGTAGGCCTGATCACCGACAACGATGAGACAGCCTATAGGGAGGAGGTCAGAGATCTGGCCATGTGGTGCCAGGACAACAACCTCTCCTCAACGTGACCAAGACAAAGGAGATGATTGTGGACTACAGGAAAAAAAAGAGGACTGAGCACGCCCCATTCTCATCAGACGGGGCTGTAGTGGAACAGGTTGAGAGCTTCAAGTTCCTTGGTGTCCACATCACCAACGAACTATCATGGTCCAAACACACCAAGACAGTCGTGAAGAGGGCACGACAAAGCCTATTCCCCCTCAGGAGACTAAAAGATTTGGCATGGGTCCTCAGATCCTCAAAAAAATTCTACAGCTGCACCATCGAGAGCATCCTGACTGGTTGCATCACCGCCTGGTATGGCAACTGCTTGGCCTCCGACCGCAAGGCACTACAGAGGGTAGTGCGTATGGCCCAGTACATCACTGGGGCAAAGCTTCCTGCCATCCAGGACCTCTATACCAGGCGGTGTCAGAGGAAGGCCCTCAAAATTGTCAAAGACTCCAGCCACCCTAGTCATAGACTGTTCTCTCTGCTACCGTACGGCAAGCGGTACCGGAGTGCCAAGTCTAGGTCCAAAAGACTTCTCAACAGCTTCTAACCCCAAGCCATAAGACTCTGAACAGCTAATCATGGCTACCCGGACTATTTGCACTGCCCCCCACCCCATCCTTTTACGCTGCTGCTACTCTGTTAAGTATTTATGCATAGTCACTTTAACTCTCCCCACATGTACATATTACCTCAACTACCTCAACTAGCTTGGTGCCCCGCTCATTGACTCTGCAACGGTACCCCCCTGTATACAGTGGGGAAAAAAAAGTATTTAGTCAGCCACCAATTGTGCAAGTTCTCCCACTTAAAAAGATGAGAGAGGCCTGTAAAGAAGCATTTCAAGGTCCTGGAGTGGCCTAGCCAGTCTCCAGATCTCAACCCCATAGAAAATCTTTGGAGGGAGTTGAAAGTTCGTGTTGCCCAGCGACAGCCCCAAAACATCACTGCTCTAGAGGAGATCTGCATGGAGGAATGGGCCAAAATACCAGCAACAGTGTGTGAAAACCTTGTGAAGACTTACAGAAGTTTGACCTGTGTCATTGCCAACAAAGGGTATATAACAAAGTATTGAGACACTTTTATTATTGACCAAATACTTATTTTCAACCATAATTTGCAAATAAATTCATAAAAAATCCTACAATGTGATTTTCTGGATTTTTTTTCCTAATTTTGTCTGTCATTGTTGACGTGTACCTATGATGAAAATTACAGGCCTCTCTCATCTTTTTAAGTGGGAGAACTTGCACAATTGGTGGCTGACTAAATACTTTTTTTCCCCACTGTACGTTTCTGCATTAATATCAGTGATGTAGTGGTAAAAAAAAAAAAGGTTGGTAATGGGTAAACTTTAACCTCCAGTGATCGATTTTACATTTTAGTAATTTAGCAGGCGCTCTTATCCAGAGTGACTTACAGTTAGTGAGTGCATACATTTTTCATACTGAAAACGTATCATGTAGAACTGTATTGTTTTCATTTTGATAGCATTTTTATGTAGGCCTATAGGGAAGACAGGCGATGTGGAGATGTTGATATTGAAACATGTCTTCTTTAAAAAAAAGTTCCTAACTTGTTTGATAAGATTAGTACAGATTTTCTCAGCGACCTCAGGTTTGGGAACCACTGTACTAACCTCTCTCTCTGCTTGCTTCCTCTCTCTCTCTTTCTGCTCTGCTTCCTCCTGTATGATTTTAAGACTTTCTCACCCTCACCACTGAGCGCCACATCACTGTCTGTCTCAGTAGCCTACTCTCTGTAAAGCAAAGTTATTATGATAACTTAGTAGCCAATTTTTTGCTCTTGCTGAGGTAGGCTCCATTTAACATTAGCTTCTTACTTCACCCTTCTAGCTAGCTAAGTAATACTAGCCAGAGCCCTTCAACGTTATTGCAGTAGAAGTTTCTGCTGGCAGCTAGCCACATGACTGACTGTATCTATTTTGCCAGTTGTGCACTCATTCTCAGAGAGTCAGTTTTTGTGGGATGTCTGTAGACACGGCAGGAGTTGCGGACGGTTTTAAAATTGCTTTTTGTCCGGCATCTCGCAAAACACACTATCAGTAGCGTCTCTAGTTGTCTATTGCGTCGACTCTGAGCTGGGGTAGTACGTTTCACGTCTCAGGCCCTGTGCCGCGAGAGGGCGGTTAGTTGAGAGAGAGGTGAATGGGCTGCTAAAAAGGCAAATCCGGGAACAAATTACAGCGGTCCGGACCTTGGTAATGGATACCGGTCCGGACCTTGGTATCCATTATATTATGATTGTCACATACACCAGATACAGTGGGGAGAACAAGTATTTGATACACTGCCGATTTTACAGGTTTTCTTACTTACAAAACATGTAGAGGTCTGTAATTTTTATCATAGGTACACTTCAACTGTGAGAGACTGAATCTAAAACAAAAATCCAGAAAATCACATTGTATGATTTTTAAGTAATTCATTTGCATTTTATTGCATGACATAAGTATTTGATCACATACCAACCAGTAAGAATTCCGGCTCTCACAGACCTGTTAGTTTTTCTTTAAGAAGCCCTCCTGTTCTCCACTCATTACCTGTATTAACTGCACCTGTTTGAACTCGTTACCTGTATAAAAGACACCTGTCCACACACTCAATCAAACAGACTCCAACCTCTCACAATGGCCAAGACTAGAGAGCTGTGTAAGGACATCAGGGATAAAATTGTGAGACCTGCACAAGGCTGGGATGGGCTACAGGACAATAGGCAAGCAGCTTGGTGAGAAGGCAACAACTGTTGGCGCAATTATTAGAAAATGGAAGAAGTTCAAGATGACGGTCAATCACCCTCGGTCTGGGGCTCCATGCAAGATCTCACCTCGTGGGGCATCAATGATCATGAGGAGGGTGAGGGATCAGCCCAGAACTACACGGCAGGACCTGGTCAATGACCTGAAGAGAGCTGGGACCACAGTCTCAAAGAAAACCATTAGTAACACACTATGCCGTCATGGATTAAAATCCTGCAGCGCACGCAATGTCCCCCTGCTCAAGCCAGCGCATGTCCAGGCCTGTCTGAAAAGGAGGAATGGGAGAAGGTCATGTGGTCTGATGAGTCAAAAATATAGCTTTTTGGTCTAAACTCCACTCGCCGTGTTTGGAGGAAAAAGAAGGATGAGTACAACCCCAAGAACACCATCCCAACCGTGAAGCATGGAGGTGGAAACATCATTCTTTGGGGATGCTTTTCTGCAAAGGGGACAGGACGACTGCACCGTATTGAGGGGAGGATGGATGGGGCCATGTATCGCGAGATCTTGGCCAACAACCTCCTTCCCTCAGTAAGAGCATTGAAGATGAGTCGTGGCTGGGTCTTCCAGCATGACAACGACCCCGAAACACACAGCCAGGGCAACAAGGAGTGGCTCCGTAAGAAGCATCTCAAGGTCCTGGAGTGGCCTAGCCAGTCTCCAGACCTGAACCCAATAGAAAATCTTTGGAGGAGCTGAAAGTCCGTATTGCCCAGCGACAGCCTCGAAACCTGAAGGATCTGGAGAAGGTCTGTATGGAGGAGTGGGCCAAAATCCCTGCTGCAGTGTGTGCAAACCTGGTCAAGACCTACAGGAACACTATAACCGCTAGGCTACTTGCTGCCTAAATGTAGTTACAGACCTGACAGGGTCTGCACCAAAGACCCCTAAAGCACAAACTCTAAACACACTGACCATTTACAAACATATGTTCTCAAAAATCACAACATGTCTGTTATGTCTGTATATGCCTCCTTGAGGGCCTCACAGATAATATGCATATGAATATGGAACGACTGTGAACTGAGTAGGGACTTGCTGTGTTCGACTGCCTCGCTCATTCCCTCTCTCTCACTCTGTGGTTTGTGCTCTTTGGTAAACATGAAGTGAAGCCTCAGATCCATTCCTCATCACGTCTTCCCTCTGACTTCCTTGTCGAGTGTTTATTGTTTCTGAGTGATTGGGCCTCAGAGAGTGGGTCCCTGTAAGGGTTGATGAGTTTGCTGTGTGTGTGTGTGTGTGTGTGCATGCGTGCATTTGTGCATCCATCTCTAGATCTAGAAATCATTTCTATGGAAATGATCCAAACTGCTTGAGACATTGTCTGCCATTAGGCAGGAATGGTAGCTGAAGCGGGTGTCGTGTTCAGCATCAGTCCCTGTGTTGAGTATACGTACGCTCAACACAGGGACTGTGTATTCTTTGTTAGTTGAAGCTCATTTACTACATTTCTACACAATTTTCTAACTCTAACATGCTATTTGGAGAACAGCAAAAACAAAAAAATGACCCTAGCCATTAATTATCACCGCAATATTAGGTTTAACGGTCTGTGGAACGGCATGTACTATTTCAACTATTACTCAACCTCATCATAAATTTACAAATTTACTTGTGGAATGGCGCATACAGTGCAATGTGAAATAGATTCATAATACACGCTATCAAGTCACAACAAGGCTGACTTCAAATGCCGACATCAATGTGAATGTAACCAATGCATAAAACAGCTGGCTGCGAGGTTTACAAGGCCGAGTTCAAATGCCGACATCAAATTCAAAGCAATCGGCACACTGCCTAAATGGCTGACCGGCAAAGCAAACTGTCTGGCATGTCTCTGCTCTCTGCTTTCTAAAGTGAGAGAAAGGTGCGCAGGCTGGCAGCTTCTCTCTGAGTGATGCTCTGCATGGTCCTAAAGCCAACTTCCAAAACGATAAACAGCCATTGCATTTTAATCAGGATTGGAATGATTTTTTTGTAGCCTATTTTTACATTTTGGTCTTGAGCTAGGGTATGGCTATATAGTGTCCTACTTTGACCAGGGTCCATTGGGCTTGAGAGCACACACAGTATGCATCCCAAAGGGCATCCTATCCCCTATATAGTGCGCTATGGCAGACTATTCCCTATATAGTGCACTACCCTATATAGTGCACTACTTTTAAGTAGTGCATTATATAGGGAATCGGGTGCTATTTGGGACTATAGGCATTATCTATTTCCATATTTTTACATGGTGCCTATCTTTACCACTCCTTAAAGGGAGTGCTCCTAATATCTGTTAGAATTGAGGTCAACAGATTTTTCTACACACACGGATCAGATGGCAGTATATCATGCCAAAAATAAAGTTTGATGACTAATGTTGAGGATATCAACGATACATAAGTATTACACACACACACACACACACACACAGACACAGACGAACACAAACAGCCACTCAGGAGGATTTCAAGAGCTTACCACATGCATGCAGTGTGCTCCCATCTGAGACCACTGTGTACGGGTACATTCTCGCCATGATGCATTTGGCCATAGGGCAGTTGAGGAAACACAAGACCAGAGTGAAGGGCGATGCTTCTTGATGACCCAGGTATAACAAACTGCTTTTGGGAAGAGGCGCCCCTCATGGGGGAAGAAGGTGCCAAAGTAATTGAGGGGCCTGGAAGAAATGTTCCTCTTGGCTAATGGGGCGAAAAGCCACTCGTCCATTTTTCTCATTCCTATATCGAAAACCCAGAAGGAACCTTGAGGAAACAAATAGAGTTACAAAGCAATGATTCAAACCAGCCACCACTCCAGTGCAACAGCTTTCACCAACCCCACTACTAGAGCCATTTCAGAAAATGGCTTGGCAATGATGTTGATGGCTTGGCATTGATGCATAGCAATTTGCAATTGGAGAGGCAACAAAATATAAACTCTAAATTCTCTTTTGTAGCCTGTGGGGAGGCTATTATAAACAAATACTAATCGACTTTCCCTTTT
The DNA here is from genome assembly GCF_020615455.1 of Coregonus clupeaformis. Classification (NCBI taxonomy): domain Eukaryota; kingdom Metazoa; phylum Chordata; class Actinopteri; order Salmoniformes; family Salmonidae; genus Coregonus; species Coregonus clupeaformis. Next base: position 338,622 of record NW_025533676.1, on the reverse strand, counting down.
CAGAGAAGAAATGCATGCAAATATTTACAGAAATCAAATTTAAAGTAAAGCTGTAGTATAACTTCAGTTTCTTAAGAAACGTAGTCTTCTGATACATCCGATATTTGCTTTCCCCTTTAGCACTTACTTGCATTCACATGCACCTACAGTGAGGGAAAAAAGTATTTGATCCCCTGTTGATTTTGTACGTTTGCCCACTGACAAAGAAATGACCAGTCTATCATTTTAATGGTAGGTTTATTTGAACAGTGAGAGACAGAATAACGACAAAAAAATCCAGAAAAACGCATGTCAAAAATGTTATAAATTGATTTGCATTTGAATGAGGGAAATAAGTATTTGACCCCCTCTCAATCAGAAAGATTTCTGGCTCCCAGGTGTCTTCTATACAGGTAACAAGCTGAGATTAGGAGCACACTCTTAAAGGGAGTGCTCCTAATCTCAGTTTGTTAACTCTATAAAAGACACCTGTTCACAGAAGCAATCAATCAATCAGATTCCAAACTCCCACCATGGCCAAGACCAAAGAGCTCTCCAAGGATGTCAGGGACAAGATTGTAGACCTACACAAGGCTGGAATGGGCTACAAGACCACGCCACAGCAGCTTGGTAGAAGGTGACAACAGTTGGTGCGATTATTCGCAAATGGAAGAAACACAAAATAACTGTCAATCTCCCTCGGCCTGGGGGCTCCATGCAATATCTCACCTTGTGGAGTTGCAATGATCATGAGAACAGTGAGGAATCAGCCCAGAACTACACGGGAGGATCTTGTCAATGATCTCAAGGCAGCTGGGACCATAGTCACCAAGACTGTGGCAACACACTACGCCCGTGAAGGACTGAAATCCTGCAGAGCCCGCAAGGTCCCCTGCTCAAGAAAGCACATAGACGCCTGTCTGAAGTTTGCAATGAACATCTGAATGATTCAGAGGAGAACTGGGTGAAAGTGTTGTGGTCAGATGAGACCAAAATTGAGCTCTTGGCATCAACTCAACTCGCCGTGTTTGGAGGAGGAGGAATGTTGCCTATGACCCCAAGAACACCATCCCCACCGTCCAAACATGGAGGTGGAAACATTATGCTTTGGGGTGTTTTTCTGCTAAGGGGACAGGACAACTTTACCGCATCAAAGGGACGATGGACGGGCCATGTACTGTCAAATCTTGGGTGAGAACCTCCTACCCTCAGCCAGGGCATTGAAAATGGGTCTTGATTGGATATTCCAGCATGACAATGACCCAAAACACACGGCCAAGGCAACAAAGGAGTGGCTCAAGAAGAAGCACATTAAGGTCCTGGAGTGGCCTAGCTAGTCTCCAGACCTTAATCCCATAGAAAATCTGTGGAGGGAGCTGAAGGTTCGAGTTGCAAAACGTCAGCCTCGAAACCTTAATGACTTTGGAGAAGATCTGCAAAGATAGTGGGACAAAATCCCTCCTGAGATGTGTGCAAACCTGGTGGCCAACTACAAGAAACGTCTGACCTCTGTGATTGCAACAAGGGTTTTGCCACCAAGTACTAAGTCATATTTTGCAGAGGGGTCAAATACTTATTTCCCTCAATAAAATGCAAATCAATTTATAACACTTTTGACATGTGTTTTTCTGGATTTTTTTGTTGTTATTCTGTCTTTCACTTTTCAAATAAACCTCCCATTAAAAGTATAGACTGATCATTTCTTTGTCAGTGTGCAAATGTAAAAAATCAGCAGGGGATCAAATACTTTTTTCCCTCACTGTACAAACGCACACATTAAAAATAACAGGTTGTCTTTGTGAGTGCGACCTTCTTTTCACATCGTCTGTGTCTGTGACGGACTTCACACAAAGAGCAGAAAGTGCAATCTCGCCTGCAGCGGTATTCACACACACTCCTGCATACAGGCTGTTTGATCTTCAGATTTAAGCCGGAATAAACTACTCTACCAACCACTGAAGTCAACCTTACACATTCAATATGAAACTACCTTATCAGTCAGCCAATAAGGGATACGCGAAAACGTTTCCAATCCAACACAACTTTATTGTCTCTTGTAGGCCGGCTGTCACGGTGCTGTGTAGGTGTGGTGTAGAATCAGGCGCAGGCAGCAGAGGATAAGTCCAACAAGACTTTACTGAAGCCACAAAAATATATCCAAAACAGCCCGGAGGCAAAGGGACGCACACAGGCTGTAATGCGAGCGCACACACAGGGCCGTAAACTCTCCTAAACACACAAGGAGGCAATGAAGGAAAAAATACCTTGCACCGACACCGGGTAGCGCAACCACGACATGAACAATTACACACAACACTAACCTAACAACAAGGAAACCAAATAGGGTGCTAAAAATGAGACCTACACACAAACAGGTGACTAACAGACAAACCAAACAGCCAAGAAACATAGAGTGGTGGCAGCTAGAACCCGAGACGACGACCGGGCGAAACCTGCCCGAACAAGGAGGAGGAGCCGCCTCGGCCGAAAACCGTGACAGTACCCCCTTGACGCGCGGCTCCAGCCGCGCGCCGCTCCGGCTTCGGGACGACCAGGGGACGTCGGAGCAGTGGCGCGAGGATGACCACGATGGAATTCGTCATCAGGGACGGATCCAGAATGTCCCTCTTGGCACCCAGCACCGCTCCTCCGGACCGTATCCCTCCCACTCCACGAGATATTGAGACCCCCATCCGGCGTCTCGAATCCAGGATGGTCCGAACTGCGAGCCGTGTCGGAGCCCCTCGATGTCCAACGAGAGCGGAGGAGTCTCCCTCGATCTCAAAGTCCTGGAGTGGACCAGCTTCACCACCGGCCCTGAGGAGAGACACATGGAACGAGGGGTTAATATTCTTGTAATCAATAGGTAGTTCTAACCTGTAACTCACCTCGTTCAATCTCCTCAGGACTTTAAAAGGCCCCACAAACCGCCGACCCAGCCCGGCAGGGCAGGCGGAGGGGCAGGTTTCTGGTTGAGAGCCAGACTCGATCTCCAGGTGCGACACTGGCCCTCACTGCGGTGTAGGTCGGCGCTCGTCTTCTGTCGACGGCACGCTGCAGATGGACGTGTGCGAGCGTCCCACGTCTCCTCCGAGCGCGCCACCCACTCATCCACAGCGGGGGCCTCGATCTGGCTCTCATGCCACGGTGCCAGAACCGCTGGTACCCTAATACACACGCCTGGAAAGGGGTTAGTTGGGTGGAGGAGTGGCGGAGAGAGTTCTGTGCCATCTCGGCCCAGGGCACATATCCGCTTCCACTCCTCCGGCCGGCCCTGGCAATATGACCTCAGAAACCTACCCACATCCTGGTTGACTCGTTCAACCTGCCCATTACTCTCCGGGTGGCTAACCCGAGGTAAGCGTCACCGAGACCCCCAAACGCCCTATAAATGCTCTCCAGACTCTGGAGGTAAACTGGGGGCCTCGATCGGACACTATATCCTCGGCACCCCGTAATGCCGGAAGACGTGAGTAAATAGAGCCTCAGCGGTCTGCAGGGCCGTAGGAAGACCCGGCATGGGAAGGAGACGACAGGCCTTCGGAGAACCGATCCACAGCGACCAGGATGGTGGTTATTCCCCTGTGAGGAGGGAAGATCGGTAACAAAATCCACCGAAGGTGAGACCAGGTCGTAGGAACGGGCAGGGGCTGTAATTTCACCCCTGGGCAAGTCTGGGCGCCTTACACTGGGCACACACTGAGCAGGAGGAGACATAAACCCTCACATCCCTGGCTAACGTTGTCCACCAGTACTTCGTACTACAGTGCACTGTCCGCCAATACCCGGATGTCCAGAGGAGGGGGACGGGTGAGCCCAATAAATCAGCCGATCCGACCTCGAGGTACGTACACCCGACCCACCGGACACAGCGGAGGACTAGGCTCGGTGCGCACGCCCGCTCGATCTCCGCGACGACCTCCCACACCCACCGGTGCCACCAGACAAGACTCCGTAGTATGGGAATGGACCCACGCACCTCTCCTCCAGTGTCATACCGACGGGACAGAGCATCTGCCTTCCCGTTCTGGGACCAGGGATGTAAGTGATCTTGAACACAAACCGGGCGATTATGGTCCATCGAGCCTGGGAGATCCAGTCTCCTAGCTGCCCGAATGTATCCAGGTTACGATGGTCGGTCAGAATGAGGAAGGTGCTGAGCCCCCTCAAGCCAAATGCCTCCACACCTTAGGGCCTGTACCACGGCTAACAGCTCCCTCTCCCTACGTCATAATTCCGCTCCGCGCGACTGAGCTTCTGGAATAAAAAAAGCACAGGGGCGGGAGCTTGGGGTGGTGTACCGGATGGTTGAGAAAGAACTGCCCCGATACACGGCCTCAGACGCTGGGATCCCACCTCAACTTGGAAGGGTAAAGTGGATCCGGGTGCGCCAACACCGGGCGCGAGGTAAACAGGTCCCTTCAGTCTCCCAAAGGCCCTGTCCGGCTTTCAGCCGACCACTGCAAGCGCACGGGACCCCCTTCAGAAGAGACGTTATGGGAGCTGCCACCTGTCCAAAACCCCGGATAAACCCTCCGGTAGTAATTACGTAAAAACCCAAGAACCGCTGCACCTCTTAACCGTAGTTGGGGTTGCCCAGTACGCATCCGGCGGACACTCGGTCCAAACTCCATTCTCACCCCTGACGCAGACAACTGGTAACCCAAAAGGAAACTGACTCCTGGAAGAACAGACATTTCTGAGCTTGACATACAGGTCATGCGTCCAACAGTCTCCTCAATACCCTGCAACACTAGCTGCATGTCCCGGCCCGAGGAGCACTGTACACAAGAATATCATCTATGTACACCACTACTCCCTCGCCTGCATGAAAAGTTCGTCTACAAACGATTGGAAGACTGATGGAGCATTCATTAACCCATATGGCATGACGAGATACTCGTAATGGCCGGAGGTAGTACTAAATGCTGTCTTCCACTCATCGCCTCCCTAATGCGCGACTTTAGATATATGCGTCCTGAGATCCAATTTTGTGAGAAGAACCTTGCCCCGTGTAAGGACTCCGTCATGGTCCCAATCAGAGGAAGTGGATAGCTGTCTCACACGTCACCTGATTGAGACCGCGGTAATCAATACACGGACGCAAACCTCCCATCCTTTTCTTCACAAAAAAGAAGCTCGAGACACGGGAGAAGTGGAGGACCGTATGTATCCCTGTCTCAGAGACTCCCGGCAATGTAAGTCTCCATTGCCCTTTTCTCCTCCTGTGACAAAGGATACACATGGCTCCGCGAAGCGCTTCTCCTGTCTGAGGTCTACGCACAATCCCCTTGTCTATGAGGTGGCAACTGTGCCGCTGGTCTTACTGAACACGAGCGCCAAATCCTCATACTCAGGAGGAATGTGCAGTGCTGGCTATCTGGTTCGACTCTCCACCGAGGCGCCCTACGGGAAACACCCAGACATAACCCTCACACTGAGCAGACCACCCTTAAGAGCCTTCTCTCGCTACGAAATAGTAGGATCATGTAGGACGACCCAGAGTGAGTGCGAGCGCACACACAGGTGCGTAAACTCTCCTAAACACACAAGGAGGCAATGAAGGAAAATAGCGTTGCATCACACGGGTAGCGCAAATCCACGACATGAACAATTACACACAACACTAACTAACAACAAGGAAACTAAATAGGGTGCTAAATGAGACCTAACACAAAACAGGTGTGACTAACAGACAAAACCAAACAAACAAGAAACATAGAGCGGTGGCAGCTAGAACTCCGGAGACGACGACCGGCGAAACCTGCCCGAACAAGGAGGAGGAGCCGCTTCGGCCGAAACCGTGACACCGGCCCAACCCCGACCTCACTTTTATCAACACTATGCAAAAGGTTTTATTGTCAAATTAAATTGTATTTGTCACATGCGCTGAATACAACAGGTGTAGACCTTACCGTGAAATACTTACTTACGAAGCCCTTTAACGAACAGTGCAGAGTGAGAAAATATTTGGCGTCCATTCAAATTAGCCCCAAGGTTGCCTTGTTAAATCTTGTTAATTCTCTTAAATGAAATATCATGACTGTTTTCTCATTAGCTGGGAATGTTGTTTGAAATGTCTGATACAACATACTTTGGTTATATCGTTATCAACCTACTGCATACCCCAAAAATATAAATGTTTATGTGCTGGGTGTGCTATTAGCATGCTAACACTCATTAAGACAGACAGGTGAGAAAGTTAGCATAGCTAGCCATTGCTAGCATTTATTTGAAGTTGAAGTAACTTTTGGGTGTAATGGAGTTGTTTGGTAACCTATGATAGTGAATATATACAGTATTTATATACAGTATATCATTCACAATATTTGGACGGGAGCTATAATTGCTTCCGCGCATGCCGCCTCAGTCCCTGCTTGCGTGAATTTAGTTGTAAATGTCACTTTGCCATGTGGACCTCTCTCATTATTCTTCTTCCCCCTCTAAAATAATGGGTGCATGATGCCCCTGGCAATAGGATGCATGAACTGCTGGTCTGAAGATTGTCTACAGTGCTGGCCAGTATAGTCCAGTTTTGAACACTCCTGTCTAATACAGTTTGCGTCCAAAAAAGGGAGGATTATGTAGGCTGCCCAAACGACTCCTCACTTTTATCAACACTATGCAAAAAGGTTTTATCGTCTTCTCAGGAATTCAGCCTTCTCTGTGTTGCTCTCACATCCCCATTCTGTCACAACTCTGTGAAGCAGTAGGTGCTGTTGTGATGACATCCTGTAGGTCTGATGGTGTGATTAGAAGTTAACTCAACAGTAATGCTATTGGGTACAACAATTCTTTGAATCCAAACTACTCAGATGTTATAAAAAAAGTATCAGACGCATTGCTCTTTCTCTTTGCTCCTGACCTGCTCCGGTGAGATACCTACACGGTCTCTGTCTCCTCCCCATGGACTGTTGTAATGACGTCCTTATGTTGACATCACTTATGCTGGACTGGAACCAACTTCTGGTTGGATAACTTTCAGCAAGCTTCGGAAGTATGAACTGTCGTTGTTGAGGTGAGATCGAAGTGTTTCACATACATCTTGCAGCTAGTTAGCTAGCTATCTACACATCGGTCTTTCAAAGCAGGACTTGGCCATGTGGTGCTGGTACGTTGTCCATATGAGGACAGCGTCAGTCTCAGTCCTAATATGGACACTGTACTGTATACTGGGATCTGTAAGCAGAAAAGGTAGTAATACAGAATCTAATAGGTACCGAAGATACTGAGTGGCATATTACCTAGATTTTCCCTTATCTTCTACAAGTCTGAGTTTTAAGACATTTGCATTATGAAAAAGACGGGAGACTAATTAATAATAGAGATTCAGATGGGGGTGGGAGGGAGGAATGTGGACATTAATAATAATGAAAAGTTCATGTCCTGACCTGGCGTGGCATAAGCAGCTAATTATGCTACTTCACCTGTAAGTTATCCATCTTGGCTCTCGGTGACCGACACACACCATGCATAACCATGTCGAAGCACTGCTAAAACACAGGTACGGTATCCTGCTGAGACTGAGGCTGTCCTAATATGGAGACTGTACAAACGTACAAATTAGGTAGACTCGCTCCAAGATGGTGCATGCGATGCCTCAGGCTCAGGCCTTAACACTGTCTGGATGGAGAGCTAGCTGAGAAATACTTTGAATTATTGACATTTGTCTTTCACATCTGCTCAGTGAATGAGAACTAAAAGAGTACATCTAACTCTGTTCTCTGTATTCTCCTGCGGAACAAGAGGCTATTGAATTTGTGAGAATACTGTAATAAAGAGATTCAGAGTTGGATATCTTCAACTCTAAGTTTCCAATGTATTGCATTTGTACAAGCAATTGTGTTTCGAGGTCACAAGAACACAATTGATTGAGATTGGGTAACTTGAGGACTCTTTGAGAGAGTAGGCATGAGGCTGTGGTTAGTTTTAGATACTTTATTTGAAAATTCTAATAAGGGTATAGCAGAACCATTATATGCACGCAGCTCACTGAAACTGTAAGGTATTATAAATACAACATACTGTAATAGTCTGTATTTACTAACAGCTCACCGAGGACAGTAAACAACTTGTTTACAGCAACAAACCCACATAAATTTACAGCTGCAGTTAAACAAACACCTGGGCTAAAATGATATACTCAAAACCAACAGCAGCCTTTTAATTGATAGAAGCCTGATTTCACCTTTACACAAGTTAAAAGTAGAAAGCCTGAAGTAATCATAAATAATCAATGTAACAATCTACCAATTGAAATTGAAGGCTGTTATCCAAACCAAAGTCTTTGGGGTGAGGGTGTCAAGAGAGGTCAAGCTGCATCTTTATGGATGTTTACACCCGATGCAAAGCCTCACTTTTCTTTCCAACCGAACGTCAAAACTGAGGGCTTTGCAAATGCTGTGCCTCCTCAACAGGCATCCTATGGGCAGCTATTTTGCATGTACATTGTGCCAGGAAACCCAGCAGATCTCACAGTGGGTAATTGAAGGCGCAGCTGGAGAGCGCTAGTCATTCGCCTCGCGCGCTGCATGGAGAGGTTGTTGACACTGTGGCTCTCCAACAAGAGGCGAAAGCAGCTGCGGTCTCGGAGTGCCGGCAATAGGGTGAGAGAGAAAATGAGAGAGGGGAGAGAGGAGCTCTCTCAGGAGCTCCGGTGACCCGTGACACCAGCTTCTTCAACCACCGGGGATGCATGAAAACATTCAGCTAAAGAGATTGGAGAGAAAGACAACATCGAATGAATCTGCCCATCGGAAGAGAGAGAGGGGGATGTGAAGGGAGGGAAAGCTAACTCTATTACACTGAGAACAGATTGAAATGGAAAGCAAAGCACAGAGGTGGTGCTTCTGAATAGGGGATAAGGGGCTTATGTGATACGACTCCTCATGATAGAGATACTCTCCACGGCCACAGGAGAAGATAAGTTAGGCGACGGGAGTGAGCATGACCCATTCACCCCACTTCACATGTACATGTGTACGTCTTTGTAGAGATGCCTTGAAGCCTCTGATGGTCTCTGAATAAAATGCCGGGTTGTAAGAATACAACCCTTCTTCATTTTATGACGATTTTGTAATGTTTATTGTTGGAAATGTTGGAAAACGTGTTGACATTGTGCCAGTGCTTAGCTAGCTAGCTACATTAGTGAATGATGGGGAAAATGGCACTAGCTTTACCACCAACCTGTGTTAGTACGTTTTATTAACTAAAATAGTTATTGCTTGGAGTCTGAAATGGGCACTGAATTTGAATGGTTCCTGAATTTGTCAAAACCATTAAAGAAACGCCCAACTGAAATTTTTTATCCTGTCTCTTTATTTCTCCTGGGTTAGCCTATGGACTGCAAGATTACATTGTAACTACAAAGTAGTTAAAGTGTCACTTCACGTTACATTAATTTGCTTGCTCATGGGTAAGTACATTGTAATTACAGACTTGGTTGTTAAAGATTGTTACATTGTAAGTACAATGTAACTTAAAGGGTTATACCTAATGTTCTCCTGTACCCTAATTTCTCCTGTTTAGCCTATTCTGTCACGCGACGTGTATGCGGTCATCGAAGTCAAACACAGGACACAGAGCGGCTGGCAACGTACTTTTACTGAACACAGTAATTTACGTACAAAAACAACAAACCTCCAAACAGGGAGGAAAACACAATACCCGTACACAAAGCAACTGCCGGGAATGACAAAGCACAATCACACAAATAACCAATGAGAGACAGGGTAATATAGGGAATACAATACAACATAATGGGAAACAGGTGTAAACAATAAAGACCAAACAAGACAAACACCAAACATCGATCGGCAGTAGCTAGTACTCCTGGGACGACGAACGCCAAGCCTGCCCGAGCCAGGAGGAGGAGCAGCCTCGCTGAAGTGCGTGACAGGATGGTACATTGAAAAAGGCTCAAGTGTAAGTTTGTTCCGCATGAGCGAGTCTGACCACAAGTCAGAGATCACTATGATACACACCAAATGCGTTTGATGGATCGCGGGAAAAGGAATAGGCGATGTCACATTGTCTCCGTGCTGCTGTGCTGTGCTCTTTGCTGCTACTTGGCTACCTGCCAAACTTGACAGTTTTTACTTTTTTTAAACCGTTTTAATCAATCTTCATTTAACACATTTTAGCAATGGCGTAGTAATTTTTTTCCTCGCTCTACTTTTGTCATTCAACTTTTTCACCCCGGACGCTTTATCTGGACATGGTTCTACAGGATCTCCACCAGCCGAAGCTAAGTAGTAACATTAACACTATGCCATCTAATTGCAGTCGCTGTACTCCATAAACTATCGCCTTATGGTGAGCTTCAGGATAGCCCAGCTTCAGATGCAATCATTAGGCAAGGGCAATTTAAGTGTAGGAAAGGATGAAACAGCGTCTATGTTATCCACGTCGGCACCAACGATGTTAGGATGAAACAGTCAGAGGTCACCAAGAGCAACATAGCTTCAGTGTGTAAATTAGCTAGAAAGATGTGTCGGCATCGAGTAATTGTCTCTGGCCCCCTCCCAGTTAGGGGGAGTGATGAGCTCGACAGCAGAGTCTCACAACTCAATCGCTGGTTGAAAACTGTTTTCTGCCCCTCCCAAAAGATAGAATTTGTAGATAATTGGCCCTCTTTCTGGGACACCCACAAACAGGACCAAGCCTTACCTGCTGAGGAGTGACGGACTCCATCCTAGCTGGAGGGGTGCTCTCATTTTATCTACCAACATAGACAGGGCTCTGCCAGCTTGCCAGCTTAGTGGAGTATGCCACTAGCACAGTCAGTAGAGTCAGCTCAGCTATCCCCATTGAGACCGTGTCTGTGCCTCGATCTAGGTTGAGCAAAATTATCATGGCGGTTTTCACCTTACCAATCTCACTGGAATAAAGACCTCCTCCATTCCTGTCATTATTTAAAGAGATTGTGATTTCTCACATCTCAAAATAGGGCTACTTAATGTTAGATCACTCACTTCCAAGGCAGTTATGGTCAATGAACTAATCACTGATCATAATCTTGATGTGATTGGCCTGACTGAAACATGGCTAAAGCCTGATGAATTTACTGTGTTAAATGAGGCCTCTCTTCCTGGTTACACTAGTGACCATATCCCCCGCGCATCCCGCAAAGGCGGAGGTGTTGCTAACATTTACGATAGAACATTGACTGCGTTTTCGTCTTTTGAGCTTCTAGTCATGAAATCTATGCAGCCTACTCAATCTCTTTTTATAGCTACTGTTTACAGGCCTCCTGGGCCGTATACAGAGTTCCTCACTGAGTTCCCTGAATTCCTATCGGACCTTGTAGTTATGGCAGATAATATTCCGATTTTTGGTGACTTTAATATTCACATGGAAAAGTCTACACCCCCACTCCAAAAGGCTTTCGGAGCCATCATCGACTCAATGGGTTTTGTCCAACATGTCTCCGGACCTACTCATTGCCACAGTCATACCCTGGATCTAGTTTTGTCCCTGTGGAATAAATATTGTGAATCAAAACGTTTTTCCTCATAATCCTGGACTGTCGGACCACCATCTTATTACGTTTGCAATCGCAACAAATAATCTGCTCAGACCCCAACCAAGGATCATCAAAAGCGATGCTATAAATTCTCGGACAACCCAAAGATTCCTAGATGCACTTCCAGACTCCCTCCACCTACTCAAGGATGTCGGAGTACAAAAATCAGTTAACAACCTAACTGAGGATCTCAATTTAACCTTGCATAATACCCTAGTCACACCCTTAAAAACAAAAAACTTTTATCACACGAAACTAGCTCCCTGGTATACAGAAAAACCAGAGCCCTGAAGCAAGCTTCCAGAAAATTGGAACGGAAATGGCGCTCCACCAAACTGGAAGTCTTCCTACTAGCTTGGAAAGAAAGTACAGAGCCCTCACTGCTGCTCGATCATCATATTTTTCCAACCTAATTGAGGAAAATAAGAACAATCCAACATTTCTATTTGATACTGTCGCAAAGCTAACTAAAAAGCAGCATTCCCCAAGAGAGGATGCCTTTCACTTCAGCAGTGATGAATTCATGAACTTCTTCGACGAAAAGATCACGATCATTAGAAAGCAAATTACGGATCCCTCTTTGAATCTGTGTATTTCTCCAAAGCTCAGCTGTCCTGAGTCTGCACAAAACCGCCAGGACCTAGGATCAATGGAGACACAAGTTTTTTTAATCATCTATATATATATATATATATATATATATATATATATATATAACATATACATGTACATATACATACAGTGGGGAGAACAAGTATTTGATACACTTCCGATTTTGCAGGTTTTCCTACTTACAGAGCATGTAGAGGTCTGTAATTTGTATCATAGGTACACTTCAACTGTGAGAGACGGAATCTAAAACAAACATCCAGAAAATCACATTTTTAAAAAGTAATTCATTTGCATTTTATTGCATGACATAAGTATTTGATCACCTACCAACCAGTAAGAATTCCGGCTCTCACAGACCTGTTAGTTTTTCTTTAAGAAGCCCTCCTGTTCTCCACTCATTACCTGTATTAACTGCACCTGTTTGAACTCGTTACCTGTATAAAAGACACCTGTCCACACACTCAATCAAATAGACTCCAACCTCTCCGGGCAATGGCCAAGACCAGAGAGCTGTGTAAGGACATCAGGGGATAAAATTGTAGACCTGCACAAGGCTGGGATGGGCTACAGGACAATAGGCAAGCAGCTTGGTGAGAAGGCAACAACTGTTGGTGCAATTATTAGAAAATGGAAGAAGTTCAAGATGATGGTCAATCACCCTCGGTCTGGGGCTCCATACAAGATCTCACCTCGTGGGGCATCAATGATCATGAGGAAGGTGAGGGATCAGCCCAGAACTACACGGCAGGACCTGGTCAATGACCTGAAGAGAGCTGGGACCACAGTCTCAAAGAAAACCATTAGTAACACACTACGCCGTCATGGATTAAAATCCTGCAGCGCACGCAAGGTCCCCCTGCTCAAGCCAGCGCATGTCCAGGCCCGTCTGACGTTTGCCAACGACCATCTGGATGATCCAGAGGAGGAATGGGAGAAGGTCATGTGGTCTGATGAAACATAGCTTTTTGGCCTAAACTCCACTCGCCGTGTTTGGAGGAAGAAGAAGGATGAGTACAACCCCAAGAACACCATCCCAACCGTGAAGCATGGAGGTGGAAACATCATTCTTTGGGGATGCTTTTCTGCAAAGGGGACAGGACGACTGCACCGTATTGAGGGGAGGATGGATGGGGCCATGTATCGCGAGATCTTTGCCAACAATCTCCTTCCCTCAGTAAGAGCATTGAAGATGGGTCGTGGCTGGGTCTTCCAGCATGACAACGACCCAAAACACACAGCCAGGGCAACTAAGGAGTGGCTCCGTAAGAAGCATCTCAAGGTCCTAGAGTGGCTAGCCAGTCTCCAGACCTGAACCCAATAGAAAATCTTTGAGGGGAGCTGAAAGTCCGTATTGCCCAGCGACAGCCCCAAAACCTGAAGGATCTGGAGAAGGTCTGTATGGAGGAGTGGCCCAAAATCCCTGCTGCAGTGTGTGCAAACCTGGTCAAGACCTACAGGAAACATATGATCTCTGTAATTGCAAACAAAGGTTTCTGTACCAAATATTAAGTTCTGCTTTTTCTGATGTATCAAATACTTATGTCATGCAATAAAATGCAAATGAATTACTTAAAAACTCATACAATGTGATTTTCTGGATTATTTTTTTTGATTCCGTCTCTCACAGTTGAAGTGTACCTATGATATAAATTACAGACCTCTACATGCTTTGTAAGTAGGAAAACCTGCAAAATCGGCAGTGTATCAAATACTTGTTCTAAAAAGTATTTAGTCAGCCACCAATTGTGCAAGTTCTCCCACTTAAAAAGATGAGAGAGGCCTGTAATTTTCATCATAGGTACACGTCAACTATGACAGACAAATTGAGCATTTTTTACCAGAAAATCACATTGTAGGATTTTTTAATGAATTTATTTGCAAATTATGGTGAAAAATAAGTATTTGGTCACCTACAAACAAGCAAGATTTCTGGCTCTCACAGACCTGTAACTTCTTCTTTAAGAGGTCCTCTGTCCTCCACTCGTTCACCTGTATTAATGGCACCTGTTTGAACTTGTTATCAGTATAAAAGACACCTGTCCACAACCTCAAACAGTCACACTCCAAACTCCACTATGGCCAAGACCAAAGAGCTGTCAAAGGACACCAGAAACAAAATTGTAGACCTGCACCAGGCTGGGAAGACTGAATCTGCAATAGGTAAGCAGCTTGGTTTGAAGAAATCAACTGTGGGAGCAATTATTAGGAAATGGAAGACATACGAGACCACTGATAATCTCCCTCGATCTGGGGCTCCACGCAAGATCTCACCCCGTGGGGTCAAAATGATCACAAGAACGGTGAGCAAAAATCCCAGAACAACACTGGGGGACCTAGTGAATGACCTGCAGAGAGCTGGGACCAAAGTAACAAAGCCTACCATCAGTAACACACTACGCCACCAGGGACTCAAATCCTGCAGTGCCAGACGTGGTCCCCCTGCTTAAGCCAGTACATGTCCAGGCCCGTCTGAAGTTTGCTAGAGTGCATTTGGATGATCCAGAAGAGGATTGGGAGAATGTCATATGGTCAGATGAAACCAAAATAGAACTTTTTGGTAAAAACTCAATTCGTCGTGTTTGGAGGACAAAGAATGCTGAGTTGCATCCAAAGAACACCATACCTACTGTGAAGCATGGGGGTGGAAACATCATGCTTTGGGGCTGTTTTTTCTGCAAAGGGACCAGGACGACTGATCCGTGTAAAGGAAAGAATGAATGGGGCCATGTATCGTGAGATTTTGAGTGAAAACCTCCTTCCATCAGCAAGGGCATTGAAGATGAAACGTGGCTGGGTCTTTCAGCATGACAATGATCCCAAACACACCGCCCGGGCAACGAAGGAGTGGCTTCGTAAGGCATTTCAAGGTCCTGGAGTGGCCTAGCCAGTCTCCAGATCTCAACCCCATAGAAAATCTTTGAGGGAGTTGAAAGTCCGTGTTGCCCAGCGACAGCCCCAAAACATCACTGCTCTAGAGAAGAACTGCATGGAGGAATGGGCCAAAATACAAGCAACAGTGTGTGAAAACCTTGTGAAGACTTACAGAAAACGTTTGACCTGTGTCATTGCAAACAAAGGGTATATAACAAAGTATTGAGAAACTGTTGTTATTGACCAAATACTTATTTTCCCACCATAATTTGCAAATAAATTCATTACAAATCCTACAATGTGATTTTCTGGAGAAAAAAATCTCATTTTGTCTGTCATAGTTGACGTGTACCTATGATGAAAATTACAGGCCTCTCCATCTTTTTAAGTGGGAGAACTTGCACAATTGGTGGCTGACTAAATACTTTTTTCCCCCACTGTATATATATATATATATATATATATATATCTCTCTTTACACATTCATGAAAATAGTAATGGCCTCTAAACCTCCAAGCTGCATACTGGACCCTATTCCAACTAAACTACTGAAAGAGCTACTTCCTGTGCTTGGCCCCCTTATGTTGAACATAATAAATGGCTCCATATCCACTGGTTGTGTACCAAACTCACTAAAAGTGGCAGTAATAAAGACTCTCTTGAAAATGTAAAAACTACATTCGGCCAATATTGAATCTCCCATTCATCTCAAAAATGTTAGAAAAAGCTGTTATGCAGCAACTCACTGCCTTCCTGAAGACAAATAATGTTTACGAAACACTTCAGTCTGGTTTTAGACCCCGTCATAGCACTGAGACTGCACTCGTGAAGGTGGTAAATTACCTTTTAATGGCGTCAGACCAAGACTCTGCATCTGTTCTCGTGCTCCTAGACCTTAGCGCTGCTTTTGATTCCATCGATCACCACATTCTTTTGGAGAGATTGGAAACCTTAATTGGTCTACAAGGACAAGTTCTTGCCTGGTTTAGATCTTATCTGTCGGAAAGATATCAGTTCGTCTCTGTGGATGGTTTGTCCTCTGACAAATCAATTGTAAGTTTCGGTGTTCCTCAAGGTTCCGTTTTAGGACCACTATTGTTTTCACTATATATTTCACCTCTTGGTGATTTCATTCAGAAACACAATGTTAACTTTCATTGCTATGCGGACAACACACAGCTGTACATTTCGATGAAACATGATGAAGCCCCAAAATTGCCTACCCTGGAAGCCTGTGTTTCAGAAATACATTGAGGGAAAAAAGTATTTGATCCCCTACTGATTTTGTACGTTTGCCCACTGACAAAGAAATGATCAGTCTATAATTTTAATGGTAGGTTTATTTGAACAGTGAGAGACAGAATAACAACAAAAAAATCCAGAAAAACGCATGTAAAAATTGTTATAAATTGATTTGCATTTTAATGAGGGAAATAAGTATTTGACCCCTCTGCAAAACATGACTTAGTACTTAACCCTTGTTTGCAATCACAGAGGTCAGAGGTTTCTTGTAGTTGGCCATCAGGTTTGCACAAATCTCAGGAGGGATTTTGTCCCACTCCTCTTTGCAAATCTTCTCCAAGTCATTAAGGTTTCGAGGCTGACGTTTGGCAACTCAAACCTACAGCTCCCTCCACAGATTTTCTATGGGACTAAGGTCTGGAGACTGGCTAGGCCACTCCAGGACCTTAATGTGCTTCTTCTTGAGCCAATCCTTTGTTGCCTTGGCCGTGTGTTTTGGGTCATTGTCATGCTGGAATACCCATCCACGACCCATTTTCAATGCCTTGGCTGAGGGAAGGAGGTTCTCACCCAAGATTTGACGGTACATGGCCCCGTCCATCGTCCCATTGATGCGGTGAAGTTGTCCTGTCCCCTTAGCAGAAAAACACCCCCAAAGCATAACGTTTCCACCTCCATGTCTGACGGTGGGGATGGGGTTCTTGGGGTCATAGGCAACATTCCTCCTCCTCCAAACACGGCGAGTTGAGTTGATGCCAAAGAGCTCAATTTTGGTCTCATCTGACCACAACACTTTCACCCAGTTCTCCTCTGAATCATTCAGATGTTCATTGGCAAACTTCAGACGGGTATGTATATGTGCTTTCTTGAGCAGGGGGACCTTGGCGGGCGCTGCAGGATTTCAGTCCTTCACGGCGTAATGTGTACCAATTGTTTTCTGGTGACTATGGTCCCAGCTGCCTTGAGATCATTTACAAGATCCTCCCGTGTAGTTCTGGGCTGATTCCTCACCGTTCTCATGATCATTGCAACTCCACGAGGTGAGATCTTGCATGGAGCCCCAGGCCGAGGGAGATTGACAGGTATTTTGTGTTTCTTCCATTTGCGAATAATCGCACCAGCTGTTGTCACCTTCTCGCCAAGCTGCTTGGCGATGGTCTTGTAGCCCATTCCAGCCTTGTGTAGGTCTACAATCTTGTCCCTGACATCCTTGGAGAGCTCTTTGGTCAAGGTGGAGAGTTTGGAATCTGATTGATTGATTGCTTCTGTGGACAGGTGTCTTTTATACAGGTAACAAACTGAGATTAGGAGCACTCCCTTTAAGAGTGTGCTCCTAATCTCAGCTCGTTACCTGTATAAAAGACACCTGGGAGCCAGAAATCTTTCTGATTGAGAGGGGGTCAAATACTTATTTCCCTCATTAAAATGCAAATCAATTTATAAAATTTTTGACATGCGTTTTTCTGGATTTTTTGTTGTTATTCTGTCTCTCACTGTTCAAATAAACCTACCATTAAAATTATAGACTGATCATTTCTTTGTCAGTGGGCAAACGTACAAAATCAGTAGGGGATCAAATACTTTTTTCCCTCACTGTATTTCTGAAACATAGGCTTCCAGGGTAGGCAATTTTGGGGCTTCACCATGTTTCATCGAAATGTACAGCTGTGTGTCGTCCGCATAGCAATGAAAGTTAACATTGTGTTTCTGAATGACATCACCAAGAGGTGAAATATATAGTGAAAACAATAGTGGTCCTAAAACGGAATCTTGAGGAACACCGAAACTTACAATTGATTTGTCAGAGGACAAACCATCCACAGAGACGAACTGATATCTTTCCGACAGATAAGATCTAAACCAGGCAAGAACTTGTCCTTGTAGACCAATTAAGGTTTCCAATCTCTCCAAAAGAATGTGGTGATCGATGGTATCAAAAGCAGCGCTAAGGTCTAGGAGCACGAGAACAGATGCAGAGTCTTGGTCTGACGCCATTAAAAGGTAATTTTGTGAACAGCCATCCACAACCACAATCTGTAAAGCGCAAATATCAAAATGAGAAGGCAGCAGTACATCTGCTGATGTAAAAAGGGCTTCATAAATGCATTTGATTGATTGATTGATTAATTTAGGCTACAGTCCAAGCTATGTCTTCCAATGGTGTGACTGCTGTCGGCATCCAAAGATTATCCAACTTGAATAAACGCTTGGAGGTAAGGAAGACAGCAGTGTAGCTTACTGGCGATACAGATATCACTAATTATTGATATCTACATAGCGCAATGATATGAATCACACTGCTGCCCTCTCATTTTGATATTTGCGCCTTACAGATTGTGGTTGTGGATGGCTGTTCACAAATAGTGTCAGGTATATATGTATTTTAACCCAAAAATTGTTGAATTGTTTGCGCTCTTGCATCAGCTGCATAAATGCGGATCCCAGCCTATGGAATGAAAGTTTAACGGAGTTCCTCCAATCTAAACTCCTCTGTGGTATTGTGCTCCATACAGTCAAAAACTAGATTAATTTAAGACACGAGTAGGAATTTTATTTCTCAATTGAATTCATGCTGATAAAAAAAAAATATCCATAGGCCTAACGAACAAATGCTCAAACGCAGACTTTTGATAGATTTAAACAGCTGCAAATTATCATGATATCAAAGTGTCACCAACAAAAACGTAAACAATAGGTCTATAGCAAATGCAGCATATGGCATATATTTTTCACATGCAAATAGCACTTTTCAGTAGTGCTCAAAGCATGCCACTCCATGAGAGCAGTATTTCCTTTTCAACTCGAAGCAATGAGCCCAATCAGTCCTTCAAGACAACAAAATCATAAACAACAGAGTAGGCTAATAAGTCCTTCATTTTTGGGTTATGCTCAAGTCCTATTCTTGAAGATCAAGGGGTATTAAATTAATTGGAATGACTGTAAATCTGACAGAGTTTGGTTCATAATGTAAAGATGTAGCCTATCGTATTATTCCCTGTATTAAAGTAGAAAGCAATTGGTTTGAAGAAGCCTACATAACCAACCCATAAAGTAAAATGGCGGCAGGTAGCCTAGCAGTTAAGAGCTTTGGGCCAGTAAACAAAAGATCGCTGGTTCGAATCCCCGAGCCAACTAGGTAAAAAATCTGTCAATATGCCCTTGAGCAAGGCACTTAACCCTAATTGCGCCTGTAAATCGCTCTGGATAAGAGCGTCTGCTAAATGTTAAAATGCAACATCCAGCTATGTAAACTCTAACAGTGATTTCTCCTGCAATAGATGTCATTCAATTGGTAATATTCATTTTTGTATTTTTCTAATGCCTCTTAAGGGAAAAGTAATCTAAAAGTAACTGAAAGTAATCAGATTACATTACTGAGTTTGGGTAAACCAAAAGTTACGTTACTGATAAAAATGTTGGACTGTTAACTAGTAACTGCAACGGATTACATTTATAAAGTAACCTACCCAACCCTGAACGGATGGGGAGAGCTCCCATTTCACCCCTAAATATGCCATAAATGAGACATTGTAAAATAAACAGTGTTTAATAGTCTCAGCATAATCACTTTGCTGTAGTTTTTCCCCACCTTCTCCTTCTCATTTCCTTCTCTTTCACCGTGTGGATTTTTTACGCATTTCACATGCAGAGTAAATTACCTTTCAGAAAAGTTTTTTTGGGCAGAAGTTTGAAATTGAAATAAAACCTGGGCCATATTGACAGGAAATACATTTAGTCTTTAATCATACACTCATCTGATAAAGATAGCAGGGAATAATGAATCATCTGACGGTCTGGGTTAGGCAGATGAAGACCAATGGGGATGCTGAGCAGGAGACTATACCATTCTCCTGCTCAGCATCCCCATTGGTCTTCATCTGCCTAACCCAGACCGTCAGATGATTCATTATTCCCTGCAATCTTTATCAGATGAGTGTATGATTAAAGACTAAATGCATTTCCTGTCGAGATAGCCCAGGTTTTATTTCAATGAAGCTGTAGCACAGAATTAAAGAGAACATATTCTATGTGCTGTACTTCGAATATTGGAGAATAATGTTGGGTAACATTTCCTTTGAAGGTTGATATTTATCTGGAAATTAGAAGACTGGTGAGGATACGGAGCAGGTGAATGGTATCCTAGTGCTGCTGTAGCACAGAACTATAGAGAACATATTGGCTGTGTCCCAATCCAAAGGCTGCCTACCTGCCTCCAAAGGCACCTAATTTAGTAGGTAGCACTTTCCAGTATGTAACTGCCATTTAAAACGGGATTCGAAGTAGCATCACGTGACAACACATTCGCATTCCACAGAGTGCGAGAGGTTTGTTTACATTGTAGCCACTGCAGCAGCGTGAGCAACTAGTGCTAGCAATTCCGTTTACAACTATCCCAAAATTGAAATATCTGACACAAATAACAAATAACATAATCGATCTCCTCAGTACCTGTTCATGAATTAAGTTGGCACCGACCAGAATAATTATCCAAAGGTATAGGGTCCTCCTCTCGCATAATGCTTGGTCTGCAGCTCCATCTTTGTGGCTATGACAGGTAAGTTTGCATGCATGATACAGGATATGATTTTTTGAGATAACTAAATAAGCTATTTTACTGACTGTTTTAAGAATGATTAATAGCCAGAATAGTGGTGTTTCGCTGTGAAGCTAATATTGCATTAGAACTGCTAATGTTTTTATGAGTAGGCTTAGATTGTGATTAATTCATACAACTATCACCCGTGCGTAATATTAAATGACACTGATGTTCAGGATAACATGGTTTTAAATTAGTTGATAACTAATATTGAAAGGTGATATGATGCAATCTAACTAGATAAGAAGGCCTAGGCTACTTCAAATCAAATTGTATTTGTCATATGCGCCGAATACAACAGGTGTAGACCTTACCGTGAAATGCTTACTTACAAGCCCTTAACCAACAATGCAGTTAAGAAAATATTTACTAAATAAACACAAGTAAAAAAAAAAATAACAATATAAAAATAACAATAACGAGGCTATATACAGGGGGTACCGGTACCGAGTCAATATGCGGGGGTACAGGTTAGTCGAGGTATATGAGGTAATACGCACAGTACCAGTCAAAAGTTTGGACACAGCTACTCATTCAAGGGTTTTTCTATATTTTTACTATTTTTTACACTATAGAATAATAGTGAAGACATCAAAACTACGAAATAACACATTTGGAATCATGTAGTAAAAAGAAATGGTGTTAAACAAATCAAAATATATTTTATATTTGAGATTCTTCAAATAGCCACCCTTTCCCTTTATGACAGCTTTGCACACTCTTGGCATTCTCTCAACCAGCTTCACCTGGAATGCTTTTCCAACAGTCCTGAAGGAGTTCCCACATATGCTGAGCAATTGTTGGCTGCTTTTCCTTCACTCTGCCGTCCGACTCATTTCAAAGTTCTCAAACTTTTCCGGATTGACTGACCTTCATGTCTTGAAGTAATGATGGACTGTCGTTTCTCTTTGCTTATTTGAGCTGTTCTTGCCATAATATGGACTTAGTCTTTTACCAAATAGGGCTATCTTCTGAAAAACCCTTGAATGAGTAGGTGTGTTCAAACTTTTTACTGGTATTGTACATGTAGGTAGGGGTAAAGTGACTATGCATAGATAATTAACAGCGAGTAGCAGCAGCGTAAAAAAGGGGGGATCAATGCAAATAGTCTGGGTAGCCATTTGATTAACTGTTCAACAGTCTTACGGCTTGGGGGTAGAAGCTGTTAAGGAGCCTTTTGGACCTAGACATGGCGCTCCGGTACCCCTTGCCATGCAGTATCAGATAGAACAATATGACTAGGGTGGCTGGAGTCTTTGGCAATTTTTAGGGCCTTCCTCTGGCACTGCCTGGTATAGAGGTCCTGGATGGCAGGAAGCTTGGCCCCAGTGATGTACTGGGCTGTAGGCACTACACTCTTTAGCGCCTTGTGGTCGGATGCCGAGCAGTTGCCATACCAGGCGGTGATGCAACAAGTCAGGATGCTCTCGATGGTGCAGCTGTATAACTTTTTGAGGATCTGAGGAACCATGCCAAATCTTTTCAGTACCCTGAGTGGGAATAGGCGTTGTCGTGCCCTCTTCACGACTGTCTTGGTGGACCATGATAGTTTGTTGGTGATGTAGACACCAAAGAACTTGAAACTCTCGACCCGCTCCACTACAGCCCGTTGAGAGAGAGGTTGTTATCCTGGCACCACACTGCCAGGTCTCTTACCTCCTCCCTATAGGCTCTCATCGTTGTCAGTGATCAGGCCTACCACCGTTGTGTTGTCGGAAAACTTAATGATGGTGTTGGAGTCGTGCTTGGCAATGCAGTCATGGGTGAACAGGGAGTACAGGAGGGGACTAAGCACGCACCCCTGAGGGGCCCCCCGTGTTGAGGATCAGCGTGGCAGATGTGTTGTTGCCTACCCTTACCACGTGGGGCGGCCCGTCAGAAAGTTCAGGATCCAGTTGCAGAGGGAGGTGTTTTGTCCCAGGTTCCTTAGCTTAGTGATGAGCTTTGAGGGCACTATAGTGTTGAATGCTGAGCTGTAGTCAATGAACAGCATTCTCACGTAGGTGTTCCTTTTGTCCAGGTGGGAAAGGGCAGTGTGGAGAGCAATAGAGATAGCGTCATCTGTGGATCTGTTGGGGCGGTATACGAATTTAAGTGGGTCTAGGGTTTCTGGGATGATGGTGTTGATGTGAGCCATGACCAGCCTTTCAAAGCACTTCATGGCTACTGACATGAGTGCTACGGGTCAGTAGTTACCTTGGTGTTGTTGGGCACAGGGACTATGGTGGTCTGCTTGTAACATGTACAGTGCCTTGCAAATGTATTAATCCCCCTTGGCATTTTCCCTATTTTGTTGCATTACAACCTGTAATTTAAATGGATTTTTATTTGGATTTCATGTAATGGACATACAGTGGGGAGAAAAAGTATTTGATACACTGCCGATTTTGCAGGTTTTCCTACTTAAAAAGCATGTAGAGGTCTGTAATTTTTATCATAGGTACACTTCAACTGTGAGAGACGGAATCTAAAACAAAAATCCAGAAAATCACATTGTATGATTTTTAAGTAATTCATTTGCATTTTATTGCATGACATAAGTATTTGATACATCAGAAAAGCAGAACTTAATATTTGGTACAGAAACCTTTGTTTGCAATTACAGAGATCATATGTTTCCTGTAGGTCTTGACCAGGTTTGCACACACTGCAGCAGGGATTTGGCCCACTCCTCCATACAGACCTTCTCCAGATCCTTCAGGTTTTCGGGGCTGTCAACGCTGGGCAATACAGACTTTCAGCTCCCTCCAAAGATTTTCTATTGGGTTCAGGTCTGGAGACTGGCTAGGCCACTCCAGGACCTTTGCGAGATGCTTCTTACGGAGCCACTCCTTAGTTGCCCTGGCTGTGTGTTTTGGGTCGTTGTCATGCTGGAAGACCCAGCCACGACCCATCTTCACAGTTGGGATGGTGTTCTTGGGGTTGTACTCATCCTTCTTCTTCCTCCAAACACGGCGAGTGGAGTTTAGACCAAAAAGCTATATTTTTGTCTCATCAGACCACATGACCTTCTCCCATTCCTCCTCTGGATCATCCAGATGGTCATTGGCAAATTTCAGACGGGCCTGGACATGCGCTGGCTTGAGCAGGGGGACCTTGCATGCGCTGCAGGATTTTAATCCATGACGGCGTAGTGTGTTACTAATGGTTTTCTTTGAGACTGTGGTCCCAGCTCTCTTCAGGTCATTGACCAGGTCCTGCCGTGTAGTTCTGGGCTGATCCCTCACCTTCCTCATGATCATTGATGCCCCACAAGGTGAGATCTTGCATGGAACCCCAGACCGAGGGTGATTGACCGTCATCTTGAACTTCTTCCATTTTCTAATAATTGCGCCAACAGTTGTTGCCTTCTCACCAAGCTGCATGCCTTGTGCAGGTCTACAATTTTATCCCTGATGTCCTTACACAGCTCTCTGGTCTTGGCCATTGTGGAGAGGTTGGAGTCTGTTTGATTGAGTGTGTGGACAGGTGTCTTTTATACAGGTAACAAGTTCAAACAGGTGCAGTTAATACAGGTAATGAGTGGAGAACAGGAGGGCTTCTTAAAGAAAAACTAACAGGTCTGTGAGAGCCGGAATTCTTACTGGTTGGTATGTGATCAAATACTTATGTCATGCAATAAAATGCAAATTAGTTAATGATTTGCTGGATTTTTGTTTTAGATTCCGTCTCTCACAATTGAAGTGTACCTATGATACATATTACAGACCTCTACATGCTTTGTAAGTAGGAAAACCTGCAAAATCGGCAGTGTATCAAATACTTGTTCTCCCCACTGTATGTATATGTACATGTATATGTAAAAAAATAAGCTAACACAAACAAAATGTATGAGGGAGACTCCCCAAACATATGTAAGAAGGTACTCTGGTTAGATGAGACTAAAATTTAGCTTTTTGGCCATCAAGGAAAATGCTATGTCTGGCGCAAACCCAACACCTCTCATCACCCCGAGAATACCATCCCCACAGTGAAGCATGGTGGTGGCAGCATCATGCTGTGGGGATGTTTTTCCATCGGCAGGGACTGGGAAACTGGTCAGAATTGAAGGAATGATTGATGGAGATAAATAAATGGAAATTCTTGAGGGAAACCTGTTTCAGTCTTCCAGAGATTTGAGACTGGGACGGAGGTTCACCTTCCAGCATGACAATGACCCTAAGCATACTGCTAAAGCAACACTTGAGTGGTTTAAGGGGAAACATTTAAATGTCTTGGAATGGCCTAGTCAAAGCCCAGACCTCAATCCAATTGAGAATCTGTGGTATGACTTAAAGATTACTGTGCACCAGCAGAACCCATCCAACTTGGAAGGAGCTGGAGCAGTTTTGCCCCTTGAAGAATGGGCAAAAATCCCAGTGGCAAGATGTGCCAAGCTTATAGAGACATACCCCAAGAGACTTGCAGCTGTAATTGCTGCAAAAGGTGGCTCTACAAAGTATTGACTTTGGGGGGGTGAATACTTTCAAAAGCCACTATAGGTATTACAGACTCGGTCAGGGACAGGTTGAAAGTGTCAGTGAAGACACTTGCCAGTTAGGCAGCGCACGCTCTAAGTACAAGTCTTGGTAATCCGTCTAGCCCTGCGGCCTTGTGAATGTTGACCTGTTTAAAGGTCTTACTCACACCGGCTACGGAGAGCGTGATTACACAGTCGTCCACAACAGCTGGTTCTCTCATTCAGGCTTCAGTGTTGCTTGCCTCAAAGTAATTTAGCTAATCTGGTATGCTCGAGTCACTGGGCAACTCGCGGCTGTGCTTCCCTTTGTAGTCCGTAATAGATTGCAAGCCCTGCCACATCTGATGAGCGTCAGAGCCGGTGAGGTAGGATTCAATCTTAGTCCTGTATTGATGCTTTGCCTGTTTGATGGTTTGTCAGAGGGCGTAGGGGATTTCTTATAAGCGTCCGGGTTAGTGAAAGCCTTGAAAGCGGCAGCTCTACTCTTTAGCTCAGTGCAGATGTTGCCTGTAATCCATGGCATCTGGTTGGGGTATGTACGTAGGTCACTGTTGGCACGACATCATCGATGCACTTATTGATGAAGCCAGTGACTGATGTGGTATACTCCTCAATGCCATCGGATGAATCCCGGAACATATTCCAGTCTGTGCTAGCATAACAGTCCTGTTGCTTAGCATCTGCGTCATCTGACCACTTCCGTATTGAGCGAGTCACTGGTACTTCCTGCTTTGGTTTTTGCTTGTAAGCAGGAATAAGGAGGATATAATTATTGTCAGATTTGCCAAATGAAGGACGAGGGAGAGCTTTGTACGCGTCTCTGTGTGTGGAGTAAAGGTGGTCTAGAGGTTTTTTTCCTCTGGTTGCACGTGAGTTGCTGGTAGAAATGAGGTAAAACGGATTTCAGTTTTCCTGCATTAAAGTTCCCCGCCACTAGGGGCGCCACCTCTGGATGAGCATTTTCTTAATAATATAATATAATATAATATAATAATAATTTTCTTGTTTGCTTATGGTCTTATACAGATTAATGAGTGCAGTCTTAGTGCCAGCATCGATTTCTGGTGGTAAATGGACAGCTACGAAAAATATAGATGATAACTCTCTTGGTAAATTGTGTGGTCTACAGCTTATGATGAGGTACTCTACCTCAGGCGAGCAAAACCTCAAGACTTCTTTAATATAACATTTTGCGCACCAGCTGTTATTGACAGACCACCACCTCTCGTCTTACCGGAGGTAGCTTATCTGTCTTGCCGATGCACGGAAAACCCAGCCAACTATATATTGTCGATGTCGTCGTTCAGCCTCACTCGGTGAAACATAAGCTATTACAGTCTTTAATGTCCCGTTGGTAGGATAGTCTCGAACAGAGCTCATCTAGTTTATTCTCCAGTGATTGCACGTTGGCCAATAGGACAGATGGTAGAGGCGGGTTACCCACTCGCCGATCAATTCTCACCCGTCACCCAGATCTGCGTCCCCTGTATCGACGTCTCCTCTTCATGCGAATGATGGGGATTTCGGCTTGATCGGGGAATAGCACGAAAATCCTTTGCGTCCGACTATTAAAGAAAACATCTTCGTCCAGTTCGAGGTGAGTAATCGCTGTTCTGATATCCAGAAGCTCTTTTCGGTCATAAGTGACGGTGGCAGAAACATTATGTACAAAATAAGTTACAAACAACGCGAAAAAACACACAAAATAGCACAATTGGTTAGAAGCCAAAAAACCTAATGTAAGATAAATGCATTGGATACAAATACTGGCATGTGATAAAGGATAACATGTCCAATATAATTGTATAAATTCATATCAAACAGGAATATATATTCAATTCAATGAATACAGCATTGTAATATTGATTCCTTTCTCTCCCCTTGCAGGGGATTAGACAGATGAACCACAGGCACCAGATGCCCAAGCCTCAAAACCAAAAACATGTGGAGACATCAACACTTGTCATTTTGAATAAATGTTAACATTTGTATTGGTATTCCTGTATCTGTGCATGAGTCCTTAAAACACAGTACATTGTACAAAATAAGTAATTCCCAAGTGAGGGACATCTCAAGGAGATTAACCTCCAACATTCATAAACTTGAGAGGTACATGAGGGAAAATTTAGTCATGACCGCCACAGTTGTTTTTATACACAGGACAGGAGTTTACAAATATTTGTTCCATCCCTTTTACTAACACCTAATTTCAACTAATTGTAGTCTAAATGGAAGACTTGTCCACAGTGCAATCCCCTGGGACAGAAAATCTGATCTGTATTTTAGAATGAGCTTCATAAATTACAATGTCCTGACAAATCTGCATGATTGTGATGATGCACACACCTTAATACAATCCTGGGATATGGTGATTATCCTGGTGGCTGGAAGGTTCCCAACAAGTTCTTTACATCTGCAGGCTGTCAGGGTGAGATGTTCTTCAAGCTGAAACAAGCAGAGACAATGGGGGAGAAATTAATTAAAAGTGCTTGTTCAAGTCGCAGAAGCCACAACTACCTTTATTGATGTGCAATTGTTTTGTTGACAGTGTTGCATATGTTGGGGCTTGTTCGGTTGTTTACAGTAAGAGTAGAATAACTTATCCTCTAATTTTAACTAGTAACACCAAACCCAAGAGAAAGTTAGCTAACGTTAACATTAGGTAAACAGACAATGGTAGCTAGCAAGCAAGCTGGCTAAACAGACTCATCAACAGAATACACCAATAACTTGGCTGGCTAGCAAGTCTATTTAGAACAGAACACAGCTGGTTGCATGTCCTACATTTTTCATCAGATGTTGTAAAAATGTCTTACCTCCAATCAAGTCGGGCAGAACTGTTTTCTCCTGCCAAGCCAATATAATGCAATGGAGTGAAACGCGATCAGGTGCCCACTTTAGTCCCTGAAAACAAATATTTGCTACAGGTCTTTAGCTGGCTAGCAAGTTAACCAATTATGATTTAAAAACTGTCCGCGTCTTCACAATTGACACATTGCTGAATCTACGATTAGGCTTAGTTAGCTTAGTTGTTCATCTCTAAACAGACGATAAACTGGACGAGATCACCTACTAACGTTAGCTAGCTATCGCGTACGACGTGTAGCTAGCTTGGCAACGGGCTGGTAAACAACAGTTACTCAACATTTGAATTCAAAATTCAAATGAAAGTAATTTGTTGAAAATTGTAACATAATTTGGTGTATAAATAAAACATTATACTTACATTTCGCGAAGTTATTCCTTATTCTTCTGGAAAATGTTCTCCCAAGCTATGGGATAGCTTCCCCGGCAAAGGATACATGGGATGCTGCCTTCAAAATCGGCAGCATTTTAAAGGGGAATGGAAACACTTTAGGAAGTAAATCAAAGCAAAGAGATGTATTCAATCCACTAATACTAAACATGTGCATTTAACATACAAATATCTCTATATTTAGTATTTTGATCGTCGACTAGGTTTATTTGAGTTAAAGTCAGCGCCATTTTAAATTGCCATAGTAACGACTGACGCCAGTGAGTCACTGGCAGGAATCAGCAAGTTGTCTGTGGTATTGAGTTTTCGCGCGGAGAGTGAATCGAAGAGAGTGAGGTTAGGTGCGGATAACGAAGATGGCAACAACAAGTAGTAATTCAAACATGAACTGTATAGCACCAGGCTGTATGAATTCGCTCCAAAAAAAATCCCTTGGTAAACTATCGCCGGGAGCTGCCCAAGGACCCACAACTTTTGAAGAAGTGGCTCCATGTCCTGAAAAGGAAGGACGTACCAGCTCGAGCTAGCAGGATCTGTAGACAGCACTTTGCGGAGGCAGACTTCGCGATTAAGGGCACTTTCGAAGAGTTTCCGAATGGAAAGGAGTCATAGGCCTACGTTGAAGCCATTTGCTTGCTCCTCCATTTGACATTTCGAGGGTTATGGTGTAGGGGTTACCGACCGACCAGCTTCAACATCGCTGACTTTGGAGTCAAGCAAAAGCGACTGAACGGCGCGAGTCAATGTAATGGAGCCTGAGGTAACGTTAACCGGTCATGACTGTTGTTGACTAGGCTAGCGTTAGACACTGGACAACTTTGTTGCAACTCTAGTTGAAGTTAGCAAGCAACTCAACTGCAACACAGTTTCTCCGTGTACCCATGTTATTAGGTAGTCACTGTAGCTAGCTTCCACCTCAGATAGTCAAGTACTGTAATACATTTTGTTGACAGATTTGTTTTTGTCAAAGTTGCGTCAATTCAAATCTGGTATTAGGAACAAAAGAGGTCAACACGACTTCTAAGATATACTAGTTATTTTAATTAATGCAAAAACCTTCAATGGTAAATATGATGTTTCGTATATACGGGCTCCCCGATATGCCTCGCAGGGCACTCAGAGAACTAAATCCATTGTTTCAGATTGTTCTTCAAATACTCTTACAGAGAGAGAGTTCCCACCTCTCTGCTGGCCAATCAGAGTAGAGACTTGAGCGTGGTTTAGACTTACTCAGCCAATCCGTTGGCGCACAGGCTAGTCCCCCGCCTCTTAGCACATCCCTGTTTCCAGGCATACGTTTATCATAACAACCTGTCATAGTGAGAAGAGCCAGCTCCCTTAGACACCATTCCTACGTCCAAGGATGGTTCACAGATCACAAAGAACCAGTATTGTCTAGTATTTGGAGACACAAATTATTATCTTATCTTATCCCTAAAACAGCTCTTCACATCAATCACAGCTTGCCAGGTGACACAACCTACATTAGCCCAGTCAAGAATGCATTCTTTCTAAGTTAGTCATCCCATCAATTAGGAGAATAATAAATCCCCCCATAATCCCCTTTTCACACCCACTGGATGTGATTCAAAATAAGAAAACACAGGGTGTCAGTCATTAAAATACAATACAAACAAAAAAATCACACTTTTATTAATAGGCTATGATGATACTAAAAAATAAAAACCCTCAGTCCATCTACACCCAACTTGCAAATTGTTACCAGTCATCAAAGAACTTCAAACCATCACATAAGGAAAGACAAACATTCATATGGTTAACTTGATTAATAAAGCATAAAACACAGGATTAATAGAACACAAAACATAAGACTATTAAAACATAAAACACAAAACAGAGAAGTACATTTTGGCCCCCTTTAGACACCCTCTAGTGTCACTCCACCAAGCCTGGTAGGTCATATCCTTAATTCCTTAGGTCGGAGTCCAGAATTGGGCCGTATCTCACCATCTGTTGGGAAACCACCTTCCCCATCTCCTTTCTCACCAAACCTCAGACACAGGAAATAAGACAACATCCACAAAGAACAAGTATACCCATAGAAGCTATAACTTCACCCAGAATAGTTACAACAATAGTTTTCCATTTACCAAATATGTTATCAAACCAACCGTTTATGGAGCTATCAATACCAGATTTCTCAGCCAGTTCGTTCGTCAGCGTGGTTACAACCTGAAGCTCTTTTGTTACGGACCCGTCCAGTGCTATGTTGTTTGAGGATGAAAGTACAGCACATACAGTGGGGAGAACAAGTATTTGATACACTGCCGAATTTGCAGGTTTTCCTACTTAAAAAGCATGTAGAGGTCTGTAATTTTTATCATAGGTACACTTCAACTGTGAGAGACGGAATCTAAAACAAAAATCCAGAAAAAACACATTGTATGATTTTTAAGTAATTAATTGCATTTTATTGCATGACATAAGTATTTGATCACCTACCAACCAGTAAGAATTCGGCTCTCACAGACCTGTTAGTTTTTCTTTAAGAAGCCCTCCTGTTCTCCACTCATTACCTGTATTAACTGCACCTGTTTGAACTCGTTACCTGTATAAAAGACACCTGTCCACACACTCAATCAAACAGACTCCAACCTCTCCACAATGGCCAAGACCAGAGAGCTGTGTAAGGACATCAGGGATAAAATTGTAGACCTGCACAAGGCTGGGATGGGCTACAGGACAATAGGCAAGCAGCTTGGTGAGAAGGCAACAACTGTTGGCACAATTATTAGAAAATGGAAGAAGTTCAAGATGACGGGTCAATCACCCTCGGTCTGGGGCTCCATGCAAGAACTCACCTCGTGGGGCATCAATGATCATGAGGAAGGTGATGGATCAGCCCCAGAACTACACGGCAGGACCTGGTCAATGACCTGAAGAGAGCTGGGACCACAGTCTCAAAGAAAACCATTAGTAACACACTACGCCGTCATGGATTAAAATATTGCAGCGCACGCTTAAGGTCCCCCTGCTCAAGCCAGCGCATGTCCAGGCCCCGTCTGAAGTTTGCCAATGACCATCTGGATGATCCAGAGGAGGAATGGGAGAAGGTCATGTGGTCTGATGAGACAAAAAATAGAGCTTTTTGGTCTAAACTCCACTCGCCGTGTTTGGAGGAAAAGAAGGATGAGTACAACCCCAAGAACACCATCCCAACCGTGAAGCATGGAGGTGGAAACATCATTCTTTGGGGATGCTTTTCTGCAAAGGGGACAGGACGACTGCACCGTATTGAGGGGAGGATGGATGGGGGCCATGTATTGCGAGATCTTGGCCAACAACCTCCTTCCCTCAGTAAGAGCATTGAAGATGGATCGTGGCTGGGTCTTCCAGCATGACAACGATCCCAAACACACAGCCAGGGAAACTAAGGAGTGGCTCCGTAAGAAGCATCTCAAGGTCCTGGAGTGGCCTAGCCAGTCTCCAGACCTGAACCCAATAGAAAATCTTTGGAGGGAGCTGAAGGTCCGTATTGCCCAGCGACAGCCCCGAAACCTGAAGGATCTGGAGAAGGTCTGTATGGAGGAGTGGGCCAAAATCCCTGCTGCAGTGTGTGTCAAACCTGGTCAAGACCTACAGGAAATGTATGACCTCTGTAATTCCAAACAAAGGTTTCTGTACCAAATATTAAGTTCGCTTTGTCTGATGTATCAAATACTTATGTCATGCAATAAAATGCAAATTAATTACTTAAAAATCATACAATGTGATTTTCTGAATTTTTGTTTTTAGATTCCGTCTCTCACAGTTGAAGTGTACCTATGATAAAAATTACAGACCTCTATCATGCTTTGTAAGTAGGAAAACCTGCAAAATCGGCAGTGTATCAAATAGTTGTTCTCCCCACTGTATATCCAAACAGAACACAAACTCCGCCCCGCTCAGCCAAAAGCATATCTAAAGCTATTCTATTCTGCCATGTCATTAAGCTAGTTACCGCTGTCTGCTCAGCTAATCCCTTTATTGCATCACGAGTGTGGTTTATAAATCTTTGCTGGTTATAGTAAATATAATTTATCCAATCTACGTTTTTATTAATTGTTGACCACCAAAAAAGACTTGATTCAAACCCAGCTGCGATCTGATTCCTAGCTTTGAATTGTTCTGGAACCCCTCGAGGTACTCCTATCCCATCAATATATATATCCTTTCATCAAAGGATCCCGGGAGGAGGTCCTACTTTCTACATGACAACTCACCAGTCTCTGACACGTTTGATTGTTTACATATGTAGGTGAGTTCACAATCAGTTATCACCACACAACCATCAGATGTCAGCACGGGCCTGGTTTTGGTTCCTAAAATCCTCTGGCTGCAACAAAGAGGAGAGATTAGTCATGGTCTCTTTTAGTTGTGATATTCTCTGTGTGGGAGCAGGAGCTAAGATGCCCTACTCTGTATGCTATCTTACTAGTCCTAGAAAAACTATTAGAAC
Organism: Coregonus clupeaformis; assembly: GCF_020615455.1. Lineage (NCBI taxonomy): Eukaryota > Metazoa > Chordata > Actinopteri > Salmoniformes > Salmonidae > Coregonus > Coregonus clupeaformis. Next base: position 305,623 of record NW_025533676.1, on the reverse strand, counting down.
CCCCTGAGACTTCAAACGTAGGCAACCTAGGTCGGAATGACTTTGTTATCGGGGGATACAGATAGTTCAAGTTACTACAAGACTCTTTCACCACATTCCCAGGTGGCTTGCATGGAGGATAAACCTGTTTTTGCGTACTTCAGACTTTCAGACAGTACCTACCCTTCTATGGGTCGCACTGCCATTTCTGGTAATTCCCTACTTTCACAATACTACACCTGTCCCTAAACTGTGTATGGAGATTTACATATCCCCCCCGCTCGGTGTGAGCAACTACATAGTCCCAGGATGTACATGGTGACATACATATGGTGATGTCCTTCCCTAAAGTCCCTAGTACTTCCCCTTTCCCTACGTCTAGCTGTCTCCTATGCCTTCGTAGACTGTGCTCAGGTATTATTTTATCAACTTGTGTTAGGTTAACTACTACTTCTGGCTGATCAGGAGGGTTTGAGTGTGTTAGGAATATGGCCCCCACAATCAGACAGCTACCTACCGTCAGGAGACCTGTGAATCCCCACCCTCGCCCTGAGAACATGTCAGACGCCAACCCATTGCTTCACCTTCTACCGAACTCACACAGGGATGATCAGACAGGGTAAGGGAATCTTCGTTAAGGAGCCAACCCCCGAGCCCTAATGGTGATCGGTTCTTTCTCCTAACTCTGTGTTTGTTCATCAGGTGTAACTGGGTTTACCTTTTTGCAGTGTGTGACATGCACCCAGGTGGATCTAATAGGACTTGATAGGGCCCTTCCCAACAGGCCTGCTTCCAGTTTTTCTTCTTTTAGGGACTGGATCCACACCCAGTCTCCTGGTGAGATAGAGTGGGTCACCTTCTCCTTTAGTTCACCTGTGGGGCACAAAACCTCTGACATACGGGTGTGGTTAATAAACTATCTTCACACATACATGTTGAGCTCTCAATTTCTATTGTTTTTTTTTTTTTTTTTTTAAAGTATTTTGTCCTCTCCTTCGTATATATTTATTATTTAATCCTATCACTCCCCCTTTTTGACACATGATTTGCCCATGTGTCAATATTACCACCTTCCTAAACCATCCCTTAGGTAATTTATCATCCAATTGCCATGCCTTTCATTTTCGAGATTGTCTTTTGCTTCTTTATTGCTCCTCCCACTTCCTTTGTCTTTTATGGCAGCTAAATTCGACTTTCATCCAGTTCAGAATCAATTAGTAATCCAATCATCAATCTCTTATCTTGTAAAAACACTCATGTTTAGTTCAAACTCTGTTCTACCCCGGCTCTCCCGTGCTTGACCTGAAGACTGATTGTTGGACATGACAAGTCCATATTTAGGTCACCTAAGTCTTCTGTCTAGCAACAAAGAATAAAAACCTCTATGTTCATGATTAACCCAGTTATATCTAATAGCCCACCAAAAAAACTCATCATCATTAAATCACGACCAATGTCATATCCCTCTTTACTCTCTACCATTTGGATAACATCCCTGATCTATGTATGCCTCCTTAGAGTTTCAAATTATTGTACCATGGGCTACCATTGCCTTCCCATAGATAAGATCACTTAATTTACCCGTATGCAGTACATAATGGAGTACCCAAGCTTTACAGCAGTTTATCATTACCAAAAAGCTCATAATTTTTTTTTTGTTTAACGGTTTTGGCGCTTCAAGTATAGCAGTTTTCCTGGATGAGTTTAACATTCGCCCATCCTGAGTTATAGTGTGTCCTAGGTAAATGACCTCGCTCTGCCAAAGTTGAAGTTTATTTTTGCTCACTTTGTGTCCCTGTTCTGCCAGGAAGGTTAACAATTGGATTGTATCCCTCTTACATCCCTCCTGAGTGGGATTAGCCAATAGAATATAATCTACATAAACTAACATTTGGCTTCCTTCCCTAGGTTTCAAACTTTCCCAAATTCCTAGTTATAGCCTGGACAAAGATTGTAAGACTTTCCGAGTAGCCTTGAGGCATCCTAGCGTAAGTCCATTTCCTTCCCTGAAAAGTAAAGCCAAACCACCCCTGACTATCCGGATGAACTGGGATACTAAAGAAAGCATTAGCTAAATCTATCACTGTAAAATAGGAGTTCTCTGGTTTCAATTGGTTCAGCAATGTATGTGGATCTGGGACACATGGAGCTCTGGGAATTATATTTATATTAACCCCCTGCAAGTCCATGACCATCCTCCAGTCGGCGCTAGGTGCCGCCTTTTTAACAGGAAATACTGGAGAGTTGCATTGTGCCTCATCTCCAGGAATTATCACCCCTCCCCTAAGGAAATGCTCAAATGTAGGTGTTATCCCTTTTATTGCTTCTGGTTTCATAGGGTATTGCTTTTGTTATGGTCTATTATCGGATCAAGGAATCACTTGTACTGGAGCTACCCCCTTAATGAGTCCTACATCTGCTGGTCCTTGTGACCATAATTTGAACGGAATTGCTGCTAACTCAGCCTCCTGTTCCTGAGTTAAGAAAATCTCTTCCTGTCATCCGTTAAAACTTGTCTCCAAGTGGACCCCGGGCAGGGTTTTTGCTCTCCAATTTAACTTTCTTCTATATCTCCCAGTTGAGTGGCCATACTGATCCCCATTTGGTGTATTCTGCCAGTCAGTAATGTTTTCCCCCTGTTTTATCCATTTACCTAGTGATAACCATTCCTCTGAATGTTCTTTCACTAGGGCAACATGGGGGCACCACCTTTCTCTGTACAGCCTCTGGCTCTGTGAACCCATTTTAACCCAATTTGAAAAACAACAACCACAAATAGCCAGGCCTCACTTAATTTGGTAGCTCACTTTTATGACCTAAATACTGCCTAACTGAGATGAGCTAATCTCTTTCTCCTGGTTATAATCTAAAGATGGTAGTATACACAAAACATGATACAGACATCCCCAGTCTTAACCCATCAATAATTGTTTGTATCAATCTAATTCCTCATAACTAATCCATTAAACCACTCAAAATTCCTTGATGATGAATGATTATTTAATTGATTACTCTAACCCTGCTACATGTGATCTCATCTCAAATGATCCATTATCAATTATTTGTTCAACCCCCTAGGAAAATCTGTCTCCCCTTCTATTGTTCCGGCCTATTGAATAAGTGAGTTTTTAACCCCCAACCACGCTCCAAATCTTCCATTTAGCATTAACCAACCAAATACTCCATCGTACCCATTCAATCAACACATCAGCAGTGGAATTTACACTCATAAATGCAGATTGTTACTCCATGCCTTGAAATGATAAATAGATTTCCACCAATAGCACCATTAATGATTTCTCATCTTACCCTCTGACACAAAATGAAGTTCCCTCACTGTACTACGTTAGCTCTTCCATGATAATTAGTTCAATTGAACCCTCCATCTGCTTTGTACTATATTATACATTACGTCTAAAACAACATTAGTTATGGTCAGTTTATTCCACCATCACATGATCCAACAACGCCACAACCTTAAACTCATATGGGGCAGCAGGCAGCTTAGTGACCAATAGCGCCGCTCCAACAACCGAGAGGTCGCCGGTTCCAATCCCCGAGCCGACCAGGCGAAAAACCTGCCGATATGCCCTCGAGCAAGTCACTCAACCCCAATTGCTCCCATAAATCGCTCTGGACAAGAGCGTCCGCCAAATTACCAAAAATGCAAATGTAAATGTTCTCTACTCTCACACCCACGACGTACGTCTACGTCCGGATGAGCAAGTTTAGAACATCTCTCGTCAGAAACCCACATGCACCTCTCAAATAATCACCCCGTGTGGCGTTCCCAGCCAACTCCCAGTCTTTCCTGGCTCCAAAAGCCACACTTTCGCTGTCTCCAGCCCCTCCCCTCGCAACTCTACCTCTTTCTTGTCCAGGGGGAACAGGCTTTTTGAGGAGCTGTGAGGAGCTGTTTCTCGTTTTAGCGCGTTTCCAATATTCTGCCGTTATTTCAAAGTACTTTAGTCTATTTATTTAAATCAAATAATTCCCACCTAATTAGTTAAAGTTGGTGCACGTTTATTTCAGCCTTAATTATTTGAAAGCAGTATTCTTACAGTGCCACACATCAAATGGTAAATCAAAACAAATAAACCAAAGTGTTTCAATTATTTAACCAATGGTTGTTATGTCAAATCAAGCGCCACACATCAAATGATAAATCAAACGAATAAACCCTAGTGTTTCAATTATTTAACCAATGGTTGTTATTTCAAATCAAGCGCTACACATCAAATGGTAAATCAAACGAATAAACCCAAGTGTTTCAATTATTTAACCAATGGTTGTTATATCAAATCAAGCGCTACACCATATTACTTCAATTTACTTATTTAAAACCAGTGTTATGCTATGTCAAACATTAAACATTACAATTTAATTATATCAGTTCAAACGTTTCAGTTTAGTCATACTAGTTATTCATCATTTTACCTTCATATTCCCAATTGTTATTAACGGGTTATACGGTTTAGGCAACCACAAACCCAACAGTTATTCACAAATTATACAGTTTGGACAGCCACAGACGTCTTAATATACAGGTTTATTATTTTTAATAACCCCTATTCACTATTTTATTTCGTCTGTGATCATTCGCGCACTCATGCATACAACAACACCCAGTGTCCCCCTGATCCTAGCCGTATCTAGCCCTCTGATACGTGTCAGTAGCGTAACACTATCTAAAATGTAAGTGCCCGTTATGATCCTAGCCGTATCTCAGTGGATATGTGCCACAACGTTACACTTTGATCAATTAATCCCTGTATCTCACAGTTCCACCATTTGTGGTCCAGAGACTTCAGTATTTTCCTCAGAACCTAGCCATATCTCTCTGGATATGTGTCAAAGAAACAATACTCAACTAAAATGTTGGCGCTCCTCTGATCCTAGCCATATCTCGATGGATATGTGTCAGTAGCCAACGCCCTTAGCCAATAATTCCCTGTGTCTCCAGTTCTCACCCCTGGTGATCCTAGCCTGGGGACTTCAGTATTTTCTCAGAACCTAGCCATATCTCTCTGGATATGTGTCAAAGAAACAATACTCAATGGTACCATGGTTTAACATCACATTCACCAAAGGTTTGCATGTCATAATATTGTGCTTATCTACTCATAATAGTTTCATAATTTAGTTCACTTACATCAGACAGTTGTTTCACAAAATTAATTTGAATAAAGCCAATGTGCAGATCTTTAGTTATTTAACAATAGGTATCTGCTTACCTTCTTTAAGTAGTCCGGACTTTTTGTGAAACACACAGTCCAATGAAAGAGGTGACCAAATGGGCCGGACAATACCCAGCGAAGTCCCTTCTACCAGATCACGTCGGAAGTCACCAATTGTCAAAGTTGCGTCAATTCAAATCTGGTATTAGGAACAAAAGAGGTCAACACGACTTCTAAGATATACTAGTTATTTTAAATAATGCAAAAATCTTCAATGGTAAATATGATGTTTCGTATATACGGGCTCCCCGATATGCCTCGCAGGGCACTCAGAGAACTAAATCCATTGTTTCAGATTGTTCTTCAAATACTCTTACAGAGAGAGAGTTCCCACCTCTCTGCTGGCCAATCAGAGTAGAGACTTGAGCGTGGTTTAGACTTACTCAGCCAATCCGTTGGCGCACAGGCTAGTCCCCCGCCTCTTAGCGCATCCCTGTTTCCAGGCATACGTTTATCATAACAACCTGTCATAGTGAGAAGAGCCAGCTCCCTTAGACACCATTCCTACGTCCAAGGATGGTTCACAGATCACAAAGAACCAGTATTGTCTAGTATTTGGAGACACAAATTATTATCTTATCTTATCCCCTAAAACAGCTCTTCACATCAATCACAGCTTGCCAGGTGACACAACCTACATTAGCCCAGTCAAGAATGCATTCTTTCTAAGTTAGTCATCCCATCAATTAGGAGAATAATAAATCCCCCATAGTTTTTATAATGTTTTGTTAGCTCCACCTCATTTAGCTAGACTGAAGTTGATATAGCTAATGTTTGCTGAAAAATAAATTTCCCTATATTTGCTGTGTGTGTGTGTGTGTGTGTGTGTGTGTGTGTGTGTGTGTGTTAACAAAGCATACAAGACAGGTAGCTTGTTAATGCCAACTGATATATTTGGGTTCAGTTGTCTTAACAAAACATTTTTTTGTTGTTTTCAGGATGACATCTTCATCCCTGAAAAGGTTTTCATCCTGGAGGAGACTGTGCAGTATGCAGAGGAGGTACATGCAAATCCATGTTATTTCTAAGGCTATTGTTTATTTAAAGTATATGCTGTGGTTCTTGAATATAACTATAGCTTAATAGATTTTACATTTTAGTAATTTAGCAGACGCTCTTATCCAGAGCAACTTACAGTTAGTGAATGCATACATGTTTTTTTGTTTTGTTTTTTTCATACTGGCCCCCGTGGTAAACAATTGTTTTTACCGGTTTCAACAGATGTGCTACCTTGTCCCAGTCCTGCTGTTTCGACTCTCTCTCTCAACCTATGAAAGGCCAACTGACATTTGCTCCTGAGGTGTTGAACTGTTGTACCCTCTATAACCACTGTGGTTATTATTTTGACGTAAAAATGGTTTTTGTAAAATACATTTGATTGATTGATTATTTGCTGTGCTGGATACTGTGTATTCACTAACTGTCTGAGTGATGGGACATTTTTATAGTATCTAACATATTTTTGTGTGTTTTTAATCTGTATCTTAACTTCTTAAAGTGGCAATCAGCAGTAGAAACAATAACACAGTGTCTCCCTGCTCCTCTTTCAGTAAAAAGCTGAGGGATGGGCTGGAGAAATGTAACCACTCTCAAATTCATAGACCGAGCTATAGATGCAAGGACTGACCATCCATGATATCAAAATTGTAATCCTGTTTCTATGATCTGTTTCCACTACCATGTACCCAGTTCGCTTTGGATAAAGACGTCAGCTAAATGGCATATATTATTAAAGACTGCCAACTAGCTGCCCAGTGTAGTTACCATTCCTTTCCAATAGATGGCAGCCAAAGCTAGTTGAAGTCACTACTCTAGCAACAAGGACACAGGATTAGTGCGCTTTGAAAGTAGTTTTATCTTCAAAGCAAGTTTCTGGTTACGCTTGAGCATATAGTGGACAAGTTAACTAATACTATTTTTACAAAATTACAGCAGGCTAGATTTACTAAAAGAACTGGTTTTATTCAAACTCAAACCCTATGTAAATGCCTTTGCTTCTGGGTATGCGCGCTTTATGGAAGAAACGACACACGCAGGGATGAGACGCCGTACACCTCGTCCAATTCTCCCTTGTGCCCATTGGGTGAACTGGCGATAAACTGCCAGCCTGTATGCTCTGCAAACAAAATCATAAGAAAAGTTAGTCTGATACCGAAACTAAATCACAATGTATTCATAATGAGCACGCCCCATTATTGGTTAGAATGAGATTTCATGACTCATGATGCTGTTTGCGATTTGAACTCCGGTCGTCTAATCAAAAGGTAAATGTTTTACCATCGCGCCAAACAGCACTGGCGATAAATAGTGTTAAAGGATACTGATTATATATATTGAGCACCTACCCACTACTGATATTAACCTTAAACAATTTATAATCAAGCTATATTTCACCAATTATTTAACTGGCATATCGGCTGCTGACTGGTCGAGCAACCTCTTCTGCCAGGAAGTCCTTAATAAGGATTAGTGACACGTCAAATAAATACATCGCCATCCAGACAGATTTACAGGAACCTCTGACTGGATGTAATCCGCTGGAATTTTGTGCTGGATCGCCACCATCGCTCTACAACACACACAATCCTACTCTAGCCATTATCTGGCAGCATCCCCACTCACACCAGTTTAGGTTTGGCTATGCCATCCCTCTAGCTGAGGTGTTTCAGGCGGAATGTCTGTTGTTACTGCTACGAGAACTAACTTTTTGATCTGGGGGCAATGATCGGCTCAAACATGAACGGCTTCAGTAGGTTTATTGGCTCCCTGACTTACATTATTTCATTCTCTGTAATAAACTCATTCACAGACCCGGTGCTACTCGGTAAATTCAGCCATTTTTGGGAGTTCCAAAATGTTCTCTCCTGCCAGTGACGTAACAATGCCAATATGTCAATTTACAGTTACAGTTAGCTGGTGTTCTAAATCCTAGTGTTTCCATGTTTCCATTCGCCTTTAAGGTACCTTGGGATATGCCAATTTTGACATCCCGCCTAGAAATGCTGCCTGAAAAGGCAGCATCCTTGTCAATTGGAACACAGTCATTGTATCTGTATGAGCTGTACTTAAAATATTGGAGAGTAATGTACATTGTTATTTATCTGAAAGTAAGAAGACCAATGGGGATGCTATGCAGGTGAATGGTAGCACTGCTGTACCAACTAATTAAACAGAACATTATTTAGCTCTATGTGCTGTACTTTAAGTATTGGAGAGTACTGTACATTGATATTTATCTGAATGTCAGAAGACCAATGCTATGCAGGTGAATGGTAGTACTACTGTACCACATAATTAGTTATGTGCCTTATGTAACAGAGTTGGATTGCTAACCTCACTCCTTAGCTTGAAGTGTCTCAACCCTGACTATTGAATTACTAGCTTTTCAGGGAAGCAGCTGGCTAAGATGTTATTAAGAGAGGTTGTCACTTGTGTTTGCAAGACAGAGGACCGAGATCACTCCCAGTAACGGATGTGTGCGGAAGCACAGCTTCAAGTTCTTTGGTGTCCACATCACCAACGAACTATCATGGTCCAAACACACCAAGACAGTCGTGAAGAGGGCACGACAAAGCCTATTCCCCCTCAGGAGACTGAAAAGATTTGGCATGGGTCCTCAGATCCTCAAAAAATTATACAGCTGCACCATCGAGAGCATCCTGACTGGTTGCATCACCGCCTGGTATGGCAACTGCTTGGCCTCCGACCGCAAGGCACTACAAAGGGTAGTGCGTACGGCCCAGTACATCACTGGTGCCAAGCTTCCTGCCATCCAGGACCTCTATACCAGGCGGTGTCAGAGGAAGGCCCTCAAAATTGTCAAAGACTCCAGCCACCCTAGTCATAGACTGTTCTCTCTGCTACCGCATGGCAAGCGGTACCAGAGTGCCAAGTCTAGGTCCAAAAGACTTCTCAACAGCTTCTACCCCCAAGCCATAAGACTCCTGAACAGCTAATCATGGCTACCTGGACTATTTGCACTGCCCCCCCACCCCATCTTTTTACGCTGCTGCTACTCTGTTAATTATTTATGCATAGTCACTTTAACTCTACCCACATGTACATATTACTTCAACTACCTCAACTAGCCGGTGCCCCCGCATATTGACTCTGCACCGGTACCCCCCTGTATATATAGCCTCCCTACTGTTATTTTATTTTACTTCTGCTCTTTTTTTCTCAACACTTTTTTTGTTGTTGTTTTATTTTACTTTTTTATTGAAAATAAATGCACTGTTGGTTAAGGGCTGTAAGTAAGCATTTCACTGTAATGTCTGCACCTGTTGTATTCGGCGCATGTGGCCAATACAATTTTATTTTATTTTATTTGAAGCAGCACACTGACATGTTTACATGTACTTTGAATATATTGGAGGGTGGTAGCTACAGTACTTTGAATATATTGGAGAGTGGTAGCTACTGTACTTTGAAGATATTGGAGGGTGGTAGCTACTATACTTTGAAGATATTGGAGGGTGGTAGCTTCTGTACTTTGAAGATATTGGAGGGTGGTAGCTACTATACTTTGAAGATATTGGAGGGTGGTAGCTACTATACTTTGAAGATATTGGAGGGTGGTAGCTACTGTACTTTCAATATATTGGAGGGTGGTAGCTACAGTACTTTGAAGATATTGGAGGGTGGTAGCTACTGTACTTTGAAGATATTGGAGGGTGGTAGCTACTGTACTTTCAATATATTGGAGGGTGGTAGCTACTGTACTTTCAATATATTGGAGGGTGGTAGCTACTGTACTTTCAATATATTGGAGGGTGGTAGCTACTGTACTTTGCAATTTACCGTATCTGAAAATCAGTCAGAACAGAACGCAGCATGGGTGAACAAAAATAGCACAGTAGTAACAGTACTTGGACTAAGTTTAAAACTGTGACATTTGAAACGAAGTATGAATCACAGGATTAGCAAAAATCGGAAACACTGTGGGTGAAGTAAAGCCAATATCTGTGTGTGTGCTTGTGTGGGCGTGTGTGTCAGGGTTGGGCTCAATTGAAGGCAGTCAAGGAAGTAAAATAAAAATAACATTCAAAAGACAGATGTGGCTAGGAGAATAATTTGTATTAGTCTAACTATATCCGCTCACCACCTGTTACCTTTGGGACACACATGCATGCAGGAATGTACGCATGCACGCACGCACCCACACACACCAGGATTGGGCTCTACACTCAACTAACAGTAACACAGCAAAGCTGTTCCAGCCAGGGAAGGTGGACGATAGCTCTATGGAGAAATATAGATGGATGGCTTATGTGATGTAGGAATAAAACATGGAATTGGAGATTGATCACAGTAGGTGCCAAAATCAATAATAAACCGTTTCATTTCCAAACAAGATGGGCTGTCTTCAATGATAGATGGATCTACCTCCGTCACGTCCATCAGCGAGACAGCAAACATGATCTACCCACTGAAAGATAAACAAATAGTTATGTAAAGAAAGATCACATTGATAATCATGTCATGAGAGCGGTAAACAAAATATGTTCCTATTTTCTTCTCCGGGAGACTCATTTGTTGTCTTTTGTTGTCTTTTCCCTCGCCTGCCATTCATGTAAGGGCTTTCAAAAAGACAGACGTGGCTAGGAGAATAATTGTTCTTTGTCAAACTATAATCGCTCACCACCTGTTACCTTTGGGGGACACATGCATGCAGGAATGTACGCACGCACGCAACCTCACACACAAACCCACATACACCAGGGTTGGGCTCAATCATAATTGAAGGCAATCAATTCAGGAAGTGATTTGAATTTAAAATTCAGAAATGTAAAAACTTTTGAAATAAATAACTTCTGTTTTCAGTTTATTGAAAAGCCATTGAAAATAAATGCAATTATTTTTGATTATTGAGTTGTATTTTTATTTTACTTCCTGCATTGACTGTGTGTTTGTGTGTGTGTGTATGCTGATGCGTGTATGTAAGCGTTTGCACATGTATGTATGTGTGAGTGCATGTGTGTGTTCCCAGCTTGTCAAACTAGCCTAATAACAAAACATGCAGTGGTAATATTATTATTTCAGGGATGACTGACGATGTCCGTAACACTTTGGTCATTATGGTCTTTGTTGTTTAATCATGTTTTTTCTTTCCTTCCCTCACTCTTTTCATCAAAGCGTTCGGTAATTACTTCCCTTGTGATCGCGCTGCTTTAAAGTTCACCCCCATGTGACAAAGCGCCTTCCAAATACCAAGGGCATACAAACACAGAAAGAGAGAGAGAGGCACAAAGATCCGCACGGCACCCCGTAGAGGTTAAAATCCAACACTCATAGATCCCTATCCCCTGTTCATACTCTTTTATAGCACCAACCCTTTCAAAACATTTCAAAACAAATGGGTTTGAGTGATTAACCTTGTCCAACGTTTCGTCCAATGCGTTTTGAATGCCATTATCTCCCTCCTTTTTCTTTTTTTGGAACGCTGCGGGAATTAATGGAATTGTTGTGATGATGATGTATGGAGGATTCGGGGATAGGACAGATGGGAATGTAATTACGGATGTTACAGGGCGCTGGAAATACTCGCCATAAAAGAGGGTTCAAGAAAGCACGACAACACCATCCATCATGCCAGACAACAGTCAGTAAAAATGGAATCAAGGGAATATGTATTCTTAGCTACATGTTAATTAACTTGAAATTATTTTGGGTTGGCTTTGACATCACAGGCGGTTCTACACTTGAACAAACACGTAAATGAATAACAAATATTTACATATACAGTACCAGTCAAAAGTTTGGGCACACCTACTCATTCCAGGGGTTTTCTTTATTTTTACAATTTTCTACATTGTAGAATAATAGTGAAGACATCAAAACTATGAAATTACACATATGGAATCATGTAGTAACCAAATAAGTGTTGAACAAATCAAAATATATTTTATATTTGAGATTCTTCAAAGTAGCCACCCTTTGCCTTGATGACAACTTTGCACACTCTTGGCATTCTCTCAACCAGCTTCATGAGATAGTCACCTGGAATGCATTTCAATTAACAGGTGTGCCTTGGTAAAAGTTAATTTGTGTAATTCAAGTAACAGACACATCTCAACATCAACTGTTCAGAGGAGAATGCGCGAATCAGGCCTTCATGGTCGAATTGCTGCTGGTCTGATGAGTCCAAATTTGAGATTTCTGGTTCCAACCGCCTTGTCTGAAACGCAGATTAGGTGAACGGATGATCTCCGCATGTGTGGTTCCCACCATGAAGCATGGAGGAAGAGGTGTGATGGTGCTTTGCTGGTGACACAGTCAGGGATTATTTAGAATTCAAGGCATACTTAACCAGCATGGCTACCACAGTATTCTGCAGAGATACGCCATCCAATCTGGTTTGGGCTTAGTGGGACTATCATTTGTTTTTCAACAGGACAATGACCCAAAACACACCTGCAGGCTGTGTAAGGGCTATTTTACCAAGAAAGAGAGTGATGGAGTGCTGCATCAGATGACCTGACCTCCACAATCACCCAACCTCAACCCAATTGAGATGGTTTGGGATGAATTGGACCGCAGAGAGAAGGAAAAGCAGCCAACAAGTGCTCAGCATATGTGGAAACTCCTTCAAGACTGTTGGAAAAGCATTCCTCATGAAACTAGTTGAGAGAATGCCAAGAGTGTGCAAAGCTGTCATCAAGGCTACTTTGAAGAATCTCAAATATTAAATGTTTTACACTTTTTTGGTTACTACATGATTCCATAAGTGTGTTTTCATAGTTGTGATGTCTTCACTATTATTCTACAATGTAGAAAATAGTAAAAATAAAGAGAAACCCTTGAATGAGTAGGTGTGTCCAAACTTTTGACTGGTACTGTATATATTTATTTGATATCTTTGTGCAACAATGGGTTCCGTCAATTAATTTCAAGAACTGTCTCATACGATACTGTGATATTTATTGTGTTGAGGTAGACTTAGGCTATATACTATATAAATGTAACTGCTCTACTTGTTAATTTAAATTAAAAATTCTAAAATAAGTTTAATCCCAAACAAGGATTGTATCCCTCACCCATCTCTTTAGCCTCCTTTTTGCCCTTTTCTCTTCCCCTCTCCACCTGTCCTCACATCCTCTTCCTACAAGACAATTTGTCTGAGAGGGTGTTAGGAGATAGACACGGGTCACTGGGAGTTCAAGGGGGGTTGTATTCAGGACATGAGAAGACAGTTTTGACACATCAGTTCAATATATATATATATATATATATATATATGTATATATATATATGTTCACCTCATAGGGAGATAATGCATGGAAAATCAAGCTTTAAGGGTGAAATAGTGATATTGGAAACTGCCTCCAAAGTTTGACTGTGATGTTTTGAGTATCCTCTAAGCTGGCTCAGGGCAGCAGGACAGGAGGGTTATAGGAGATGGGAGATCTGGGCTGTGAGCCAGAGATTGACAGAGGAGGGAGGAAGGGAGAGATGGAGGGAGCAGTGGCCCTGAGGCCTAACAGGATCATGGGAAGGTGGTTCATTCCAGATCACAGTCATGATGTGCTTCCCAAATGGTAACCTATTACCTACAAAGTGCACTACTTTTGACCAGAGCCCTATGGGCCCTGGTCAAAAGTAGTGTATAGGGAATAGGGTGCAGTTTGGGACGAAGTCATGGTGTGCTAAACTGAAGGGATGAGTCAGGGATGAAGAAATCAAGGATTGTATCCCTCACCCATCTCTTTACCCTGCTTTTTGCCCTTTTCTCTTCCCCTCGCCACCTGTCCTCACCTCCTCTTCCTACAAGACAATTTGTCTGAGAGGGTGTAAGGAGAGAGACACGAGTCACTGGGAGTTCAAGGGACGTTGTATTCAGGACATGAGAAGACAGTTTTGACACATCAGTTCAATATATAGCCACAAGGGGGTGCGTGTACTGTTAGCCTACAAATTAGCATCTTTGACATTTGGAACCTCAGCATTTTTAGCTCCGAGGTGAAGTTTCCCCTAGGTACAGATCTAGGATCAGCTTCCCTTCCCCCAATCCTAATCTTAACTATTAGTGGGGAAATGCTAAACTGACCCGATATCAGCATCTAGGGGCAACTTCACCCTCCTTTTTTGCTCTTTGGATCAGCACAAGGCATGAGTTATTGGGAATCAATAAGGTTCTGTATCTAAGGGTAATTGCTCAGGTAGAGTAATGGAGCATAGATACAGAACAGTTCTCTGTGTGTTACCATCAATACGCAGGATGACGAATGAAACACAGAGTAACTCATGTTTCATTTCTCATGTCCTTTTATCTTCATGATACTCTGCACTCTAGCACTCTGCGAGGAAGACTAGTAGAATGTACCTATCCCTCTTAGCAATCCTATAACCAAAGCCTTTTTCTCCTGGATTCCCACAGGAATTCTAATGGAAGGAATGCCAGGAAAAACTAAAGGCCAAGTGGGTAAAAGACCAGGAAAATAATTCCAAGTGCATCCACAAGATGAATGGACAACGTGATGCATATGCACACAAACACCCACTGCCGCAAATCACCATTCTCATGTTCTTCCTATCTTGTCTCCGGGAGCTCCCTTCACTCCTGTGGAGAAACGGATAGAAGAACTAGTGATTTATGTGTCTCACCTCGTGATGTAGAGAGAGAGATTACATTTTACCCTGAGGGACGCGAATTGAGGGCGTGAGAAAATTCTCATTGACATTCATACGGCATTAGCTGAGACACTAGCATCGGTTACCTAGCTGTGTGATATTATATAGAAATAGTACATATAGTTATGAATGGCAGTTTCACGGTGTGGTCAGGGAAACAGGTAATTGATTAGAACAGGGGACAATTTGCTGTGTGGATGAGCCCACTTGTGGCCTGTCCTTCTCTCCTGCATACCTGCTGCCTTGGGGATAAGCCCTAAATTAATGAGCTAGCTCCATACTATATGAAGGCAATAGAAGGCTACAGTAGAAGTTAGCGCTGCCTCATTTAATCCATGCTAGCTAATGCAGCCGTCTGTACACTTCAGTACAGTAAAGGCTACCTGCAAATGCCTTGCAATTGGTCATGCTAAGGGTCCGACAAGTGACGTAAATAGAACATCCATTCTTAAAGAAGACCAAGATCAACATTAGATGAATGTCCCAATGGCCTGTTTGTGTGTGTGTGTGTTTGTGTGTGTGTGTGTGTGTGTGTGCATGTGTGCACCATTTGCAAATGTGTTTGTGTGTGTGCACGCGCACCCATGTATGCATGCGTGCATTTGGGTTTCTGGGGCTCATGGAGGAATCCATCTCTGTCTCTTCCGCTCCGTCTCTTCTGAAAGGTCAGTCAGCTGTCAGCAAATAAATTCAATAGCACAACCTTTCCAACGTCTTTCTCTATCCCCCTGTGTCTCCCTTCAGGGCTACACAATACCTCTCTAATAAAGCTCAGCCGAGCAAGTCACTTGGCCATTGATGTGACCATTTCACCTGCTGCCAACAAAAACCTATAAACCCTACTGACATTGACCACCGACAACCTCAATCATCTTATGGTATCTACTCTGCTCTACTCTGTGAAATAATGCATGAAATAATTGAAAGCGGAATGGTGGAAGGTTATCAAGCCCAAACTCAGACAACCTAACAGGAATTATATGTTTGGCTTCAGTGTCAATAACATCACATGGGTAGGCTATAGTTGAATCAAACAGAAGCCCTGATATGATAGTTACACTTTATAGGACAGGGTCATATTCAATAGGCACCAAACAGTAAAAAACAGACTGAAACAGGGAGGGACTACATGTGCACTAATAAATATAACCCAGGCTTAGATTTCAGCACCATGGACAGCGATGCTCAGCTACTGCTACTACTACTACTACTACTACTACTACTACTACTACTACACTGGGCCATGGGGACACTGGGCCATGTCCAAGGATTTTCAAAGAGGAAGACCAAATGAGACATCAGTTAAGAGCATCCACTTTGACGTAGTAAATTATGTGTTCTAGAATCCTATTATATTCTACACAACAAGAATGGGGTAGCCTACTAAGCATAGATGTGTGGCGTCAATTTGGGGTCAATATGTTGTAAATGAATGAATAATAATCCAATAATAGTAGTGTTTATTAAAATGAGTAGTCAGTTGCGTTATGGCTGATGATTATTTACCTAATTGTGTTGTTCACAGATCACGAGGACACTGCAGTTATTGTTTGTCTAAAGTCGAGGAAGTGACATGAGTGCAAAATGCCGCCCGTACCTGGGTTGCACTACTTTGATCTGTGCATGAGACAGATGCCTTTTATTCACTTTGAAGAGAAGGTCAGGAGAAAGAAACACAGAGAGATAAGGGCCACACCACAAACACATCCACAACAGCACTACCAATATTTGCTATGGCACACTATTCCCTATACAGTGCACTACATTTGACCAGAGGCCTATGAGCCCTGGTCAAAAGTAGTGCACTACATAGGGAATAACGTGCCATTTGGGATGTGGCCATAGATCTTCAGCCATGAAAGTAAATGTCACTGCTCAGAAATAGTTTGAAATCAACTTCCAGTAAAAAACATCAACTGAGACATAGAACAGCGACAACAACAGTTGAGAGAGGCATGGACGACAGAGTATTATTACGGTTGTGAAGGGTTAAAACAAGGTTAAAACGTTACAGATGCCATGAAAATTATGACTATTGCTGTCTCGGTGATGTCACCTCAGGGAGTATATGCAAAGTCACACTTAAGTTGTTATTCCAGCTATGATTGGACGATGTCCCACCAGAGGAAGCTAGGTGGAAATGGATCCTCCAATCACATCACTTAACTCCCCTCTTTACACAAACAAGCTCCATCAAATTCCCTCTCTCATCGCTCGTTCTATTTGTTTGCTTGATTTTCCAGCAAACTGGCTAGAACCATCCCCCTCATCTTCACCGCAGTGGGAAACGACATTATCAGCCCACCCTCTCTGAGCATCTCATCTAGCAGCCCAGCGTCTCATTGACATGGCAGTGGGTGGACTGGTGGGCTAGGGAGAAGCCTATTGGAAGTGAAGTCCATTCCCACAGCCTTTGGGCGTGGGAATTGAGAGAGAGAGAGAGAGAGAGAGAGAGAGAGAGAGAGAGACCCCCGAGGGGAGATCCAATAAAGAAGCACTCAGCCTCCTGAATGTGTTTACATCAATATCCACCTCCACAATGGAAGGAGGAGGAGGAGAAAGAGAGAGAGAAAGAGTGTGGGAGAGACAAAGAAAGACTGGGCGGAGATATGGGGAGTCTGCAAGAAACAGAGGGTGAAGAAGAGAGAAAGAGAGAGGGAGAGGAAAATGTGCGATGAAAATACATTTTCGAGAGGGAGGGAGTGGGAGGAGAGAGAAAGAAAGAGAGAGAGGGAAAGAAAGAAAGAGTGAGAGCGATCCTTTGGGAAGTGGACCAGTTTATAGTAACAATGGGAGAGAGTATTGCAAGGATAATTAGTATGGCGGAGCGTGGGGGGATGACAATATGCTTTCTGCCTCTTCCATACTGCGCTGAGCCATAGCCGGCAGCAGAGGCAATACTCCTCACTCTGCTGGACTTCTCTTTTCCTTTCTCTTCTCAATCCACCCCTCCTGCCAATTAACTCAACCACCTGCTGCATGCACACCGGCTAATTGACTGCTACTCTCGTCAACACAGCCACGCGGAATGTCAATCTAGTCCATTGGAGACAAGCTTGTTGGTACATATTGGCTACATTGTAGTGGAAATTGAAGGGGTAAAAGCATGATATTATAGGACACATGTATTTGCTAATTAGACAATTTGATTGAATGAGTGGGAATCTATATCTGGTATAGTATATACTCTCAAAGGGTTGTGAGGCTAATGAGTGAAGGTTTGGAGGTGTGTGTGTGTTTGCATGTGTGCAAATGTGTGTGTGTGTGTATGTGTGTGTATGTGTATGTGTGTGTGTGTGTGTGGGTGTGGGTGTGTGTGTCCATGCTTGCACATGTGTGCCTCATCCATCGAGAGAATACAGTTGGCCCGGACTGTTCCGTGCTTTCTACTCTGTGGACTCATCCATCTTTGTGACCAGGACCAGGATCAAAGAGAGCACTTTGATGGATGAGAGAAACTACGCCGCTGTGAGGATCAAGAAAAAACTTGGCCATAGTTGGCCAGAGCAGTTCCACAGACTGAGCAGTTCCATGTGTTATAATTACAAGAGTGTAAGTAAATCCATTATTGCGCTTTTGTACCATTAAAAAGTTAATTGTTCCACAATGTTTCATTAAACTGTAACTATACTGTAACAGCCATATAGAAACACCCAATCCCTTGAATATACAGTCACAAATTAAAATATAGCTGCAAGCAAACATGCTGGGGTTCAAGCTTTGGCCCCACAGCACCACCTTCAGGACAAATTGGACAAATCACCCTTGGATGAGCTACTTCTGTATTTCTTACCACATTTACCAAATAACATTTACATTTTAGTCATTTAGCAGACGCTCTTATCCAGAGCGACTTACAGTTAGTGAGTGCATACATTTTTCATACTTATAACATGGCAGTTATAAGCCAATGAGCTTGCATTAATGTTTTTTCCTGTCCAACAGCGCCACCATGAGGCCAAACAGAACCGTACTCTACAGGTTAGCTAGACTCACATTGCTGAGCAAGTGTGCCAAATTGCATGACTGAGTCGAACAGATCAAGACATATAAATATGTGCCTGTTAAAGCGCCACCATTTGGTGGATCTAATTGTTCTTGACAGTGTTTGGAACATGCGTATCAAGTTTTGTTTCAATACGAATAACCGTCTCTGATTTATGTGCTCACGTGAATGTTTATTGGTCAGTAGCAGCCAAGTTGTTTGAGATGCTAGCCTGGAAAAATATAATTTGTGAGAGCTTGGTCCATAACCTTCCGAACCACTCATGAGCATTTCTACACAGAGCATTTCTTAGCACATTTATTGTACGGTTTGCAAATGGCAGCTCTTAAAGGCATTTTAACACCTTAGAGGGTGTCTATTTTTGTGTCCATTTTGAGCCACACAGGCCAGTTATGTAGTATTAACAGGCACTTTCTACCCCTCACGATTACCTGTCATTATGGGAAATTTGACAGGTACATTTCTTAGCTCTCACTTCTGCATGCTCAAGCAAACATTTTAGTGACTTTTAACAACTTTTAGTTGGTCTGCAGTCCCCATCAACACAGTCAAGTGCTTCCCTAATGGATGTTAACAAAAGGTGTTAGGAAAAAACCTGGTGAACGGTGAAAACTGTGTTGTGTGTTTTTATTAGCACAGCAGGAAAGACAAACTTGTAGTATATTCAAGGTTTAAAAAGGCTTCTAAAGCTTGTAATTTATCATTTTTTTGCACTTAAAAAAAAAATCTATCCCTACAATTTTTTGATTAATCCACATAATAATTTACATTTCCTGTTGCTGCAGGATTATTATCCTGCTGTAGCAAAGTGGCTAAAATTAAGATCCTACATCTGATTAAAGCTGATCTACCTCCTAAAAAATAAAATCCTACATCTGTATAGGACTTAAAATAATTGGAGACTAGAGAATTCTCTAAGTAGTTATGTACAATTTATTTGAACGTTGACAACACATGAACATACACACACACACACAAACACACACACAAATGCACACACACACACGCAAACTCCAAACATACACTGAGCATACAAAACAAGTTGGCTGGATGTTCTATGGGTGGTGGACCATTCTTGATACACACAGGAAACTGTTGAGCGTGAAAAACCCAGCAGCTTTACAGTTCTTGACACACTCAAACCGGTGCGCCTGGCACCTACTACCATACCCTGTTCAAAGGCACTTAAATATTTTGTCTTGCCCATTCACCCTCTGAATGGCACACATACACAATCCATGTCTCAATTGTCTCAAGGCTTAAACATCTATCTTTAACATGTCTTCTCCCCTTCATCTACACTGATTGAAGTGGATTTAACATGTGACATCAATAAGGGATCATAGCTTTCACCTAGATTCACCTGGTCAGTCTATGTCATGGAAAGAGCAGATGTTCCTAATGTTTTGTATACTCAGTGCACATACACATACACATATGCAAAAGCATGCACACACGCACATACACACAGATACACATACACACATACACACACAATCAACCCACCCACACACACATCAGCCCACCCACACATATACAGATAAATCCCTATAAGATGTATGATACAGTATGTACTGGGTGGATTCTCCTTCAGCCTTAGCAGGTCTAATCTTGACAGAAGAGAAGAGATTAATTTGTTTGTTCGACAGGCCCTGGCCAAAAATCCTGCAAGTAGCTTACACAGATCACAGATCAACACAGATCAACCCAGCTTTATGACCAAGCAAACATGTACCGACAGCCTCTAGTGAGCTGAGGAGATGGTCTGCTTCTCAATCCTCAGGTCTGCACCAACAACCCTGCACTTCTTCTTTCTTTTTCACTTTCTCTCTTTCTCTTTTGGTCTCTTCCTTCCAATCTCACTGTCTTTCTGTCTTTCTCTCCCTCTTTTTTTCTTCCCCTTTTCTCTTCTCTTTCTCTCTCCTACCCCCATAGAGGGAGAGTGAGGGATGCCAATACCCAGCCTACACCACACGTCCGCTGGAACCCTATGGAAAAATGTTGTTCATAAAAAATAAAAAATAAATTACTTTTTCTTTTAAAGTTGCCTTATTTTATTTTAAACCCAACATATTTTCAGACTTCACTCACCTACGACCCCCTGTCTGAAAGTGAATCTCCTTGTATTGATTATACAGCATAATCAAGCTGAGCTGTATAATAAATGAAACTGAGGTAAAGTTGTGGAAATTGTGAAAATTACAAGACAAAACATATTATTTTATTTTTTAACAGTATAGCAAATTATATTAAAAGTAGTATTGATTAAATATGTGCATTATTGCCATTGCATAACACAGTCCAAAAGCCAGGTAGCTCATTCGTTTTTTCTCTAGAGCATGTATTTACCTGCACCAGCTAGTAGGGTACTAAGTTAAGAGCTAAAAGGGCTATAAGGGCTGCATGGTGGCGGTGATTTAGTCATTCCAGAAACATGGACAGCTCTTGACTCAAGGACAACTCCGTGATGGGACATGTATTTAATATATTACAGGTTTTGGTTTTTCTATTTATGTTTTGAGGTTGGACTTAAGCACGTACAGTGGGGGAAAAAAAGTATTTAGTCAGCCACCAATTGTGCAAGTTCTCCCACTTAAAAAGATGAGAGAGGCCTGTAATTTTCATCATAGGTACACGTCAACTATGACAGACAATTGAGAAATGAGAAAAAGAAATCCAGAAAATCACATTGTAGGATTTTTAATGAATTTATTTGCAAATTATGGTGGAAAATAAGTATTTGGTCACCTACAAACAAGCAAGATTTCTGGCTCTCACAGACCTGTAACTTCTTCTTTAAGAGGGTCCTCTGTCCTCCACTCGTTACCTGTATTAATGGCACCTGTTTGAACTTGTTATCAGTATAAAAGACACCTGTCCACAACCTCAAACAGTCACACTCCAAACTCCACTATGGCCAAGACCAAAGATCTGTCAAAGGACACCAGAAACAAAATTGTAGACCTGCGCCAGGCTGGGAAGACTGAATCTGCAATAGGTAAGCAGCTTGGTTTGAAGAAATCAACTGTGGGAGCAATTATTAGGAAATGGAAGACATACAAGACCACTGATAATCTCCCTCGATCTGGGGCTCCACGCAAGATCTCACCCTGTGGGGTCAAAATGATCACAAGAACGGTGAGCAAAAATCCCAGAACCACACGGGGGGACCTAGTGAATGACCTGCAGAGAGCTGGGACCAAAGTAACAAAGCCTACCATCAGTAACACACTACGCCGCCAGGGACTCAAATCCTGCAGTGCCAGACGTGTCCCCCCTGCTTAAGCCAGTACATGTCCAGGCCCATCTGAAGTTTGCTAGAGTGCATTTGGATGATCCAGAAGAGGATTGGGAGAATGTCATATGGTCAGATGAAACCAAAATATAACTTTTTGGTAAAAACTCAACTCGTCGTGTTTGGAGGACAAAGAATGCTGAGTTGCATCCAAAGAACACCATACCTACTGTGAAGCATGGGGGTGGAAACATCATGCTTTGGGGCTGTTTTTCTGCAAAGGGACCAGGACGACTGATCTGTGTAAAGGAAAGAATGAATGGGGCCATGTATCGTGAGATTTTGAGTGAAAACCTCCTTCCATCAGCAAGGGCATTGAAGATGAAACGTGGATGGGCCTTTCAGCATGACAATGATCCCAAACACACCGCCCGGGCAACGAAGGTCAAGGTCCTGGAGTGGCCTAGCCAGTCTCCAGATCTCAACCCCATAGAAAATCTTTGGAGGGAGTTGAAAGTCCGTGTTGCCCAGCGACAGCCCCAAAACATCACTGCTCTAGAGGAGATCTGCATGGAGGAATGGGCCAAAATACCAGCAACAGTGTGTGAAAACCTTGTGAAGACTTACAGAAAACGTTTGACCTGTGTCATTGCCAACAAAGGGTATATAACAAAGCATTGAGAAACTTTTGTTATTGACCAAATACTTATTTTCCACCATAATTTGCAAATAAATTCATAAAAAATCCTACAATGTGATTTTCTGGATTTGTTTTTCTCATTTTGTCTGTCATAGTTGACGTGTACCTATGATGAAAATTACAGGCCTCTCTCATCTTTTTAAGTGGGAGAACTTGCACAATTGGTGGCTGACTAAATACTTTTTTCCCCCACTGTATAGCTCATTAGCACGTAGGGCACGCCGATTGGTGTCCCCTCGTTAGTCAGTATGTGTTACACCTGTGCTGGTTGCCATCTTGTCAGTGGGAAGGTGTTTCACCTGTGCTGGCCCAGGTGCTATTTAAGAGTGGCTGGCCCAGTGCACCAGTTGTCTTGAGAGATGTGGAGGGTCAACACCTTTAGTTGGTGCTTCCTATTTGATTTATAGAAAAAAAACATTCCTTTGTCTGATTTCGTTTTGCTTCACCTTTTTGGTTTGCTACCTGTCTTTAAGTTTGGTGTGGGTTTTTCTTTTGTTTGCCTCTTCCTGGACAAATTTAGTGGGCACTCATAGTGGGTGTCTTTTAGGTTCCAGTTGTTGTTGCTAGTCAACTTTCAGTGGACACCTCCATCAGTGTCTTTCTTCTGTTAGTTTCCCCTTCTGTTTGAGTGACATTTTTGGTTTTCTTGCTGGTGAACGTAACAAATAAGAGGCTGACCCTGGGTAGACGCTCAGGGAGGAAAGTGTGCATGTGTGTGTACGCTGGAACCATGTGATGTCGCACCGTACGGAGCTACTGCATTCTGATGTCAGAGACTCACGCTCTCACATACACATGCAGGTCTCACTCTTATCCACCACACTGACCTTTTCCTTTACTCACAGTTAGTTTGTCACAGAGATTATTTATCTCATGACAGGCAGCTGTGTGTGTGCGTATGTGTGGGTCCCCAAGGAGCTGAATAAGCTCTGCATCCCAAATGTCACCCTATTCTCTATGTACCCAGCAAGCAATAATGAGTCGTTAGGACGTCACGAAATGGTTGTCTAAAGTTGGACATTGTGTCATAGTCCCCTGGAGGTTTTGTCTAGTTCCCGGTTTGTCCCCGGGATGTTTTTAAAACTTTCTTGGGCTGTTGTGTCATGGTCCCCTGAATATTCTAGGGATGTTGTGTCATGGTTCCCTGAAGGTCTTTGTCTAGTTCACATTTTGACCCAGGTACGTCACCTGATGGTTGCAAAGAAACTCTTTGTCTTTTGGCAATGCTAGGGACACCCACACACAAACAGTGCTTTCAACATAGTGTTTTCAACTTACATATTTGACATGATTACATTGTGTATGTGTAATCATATAGTAATAATTATTTAACATGTCCTCACCTGTAATTTGAAATCACAATCTCTTGGTTCACGGATTTCTGATCTTCCTGCTACGCCACCATGTCTGTATCAATGACTGATTTCACCTGTAGGCCTATTCCAACACTTTGCACTTCAAAGTAAATCTCAGCTCTGTTAAAAATATACTGAAGAAAAACTAACATTAAAATAGAATAATATGCCCCACCAACATTAGACAACTATACTGAAAACCTAAACTCAAATTGCTGAAATAAGTAAACGAAATCAATGAGAGAATAGTCAGATTAACTGATAACTTAAAATAGCAGTGCAGATGGCACTATTTTGCTAAGTGCAGAGATGTATTATAGGTAATGAATGTGTAGGGGACTTCTGAAATTCTGCAGACTTTGTGGTACAGCAGAAAGATAAGCATACCCCAAATCCAGAGATTGTGAGTTCAAATCCCTGGTGGGGTCAAATTGAAAAGTCAGTACTAAGAGATCATGTCAAATATAATCAATGTCATTGATTAAAGATTTGTACACTATTTTACCTGAGCAGCGTACCACTTACCTTAAAACCCTTATACCATTTAATTACTTTACTTATAATGGCTTGGGACACCTGGGACCATCATGTGACAAAAACCTCCAGGGGACCATGACACAGTGTCCCAAGAATGTCCTAGAAACGTCCCCAGGACAAACCGAGAACTATAAAACAGTCCCCAGACAACATCCCCTTGGGACCATCAGTCCTGAGAACATCGTAAATAGGTCCCGACATGGTCCTCAGTGACGTCCTGGGAATGTACAGGGAACTAAACAAAGGTCCCACAGGCAACATTCCCTTTGGACCATCACGCAATGTTCTTAGAACATTCTCAAAAGTTCAATGGAGTCACAGTACTGTATTATATTTTCAACCCCCTTAAAGTGTTGCCATGGTTTCTGGTCCCCGTGGTTTCCGGGCAGAGGTGTCTGATCTAGTGGAGATGTGCGGGGGTCAGACACAAATACCATTGATGGACAGGCCATTTTAATAGCCCAGACACCAGGAGTGAGTGTCTCAAAGGGAGCTCTCCTGAAAGTGTGTGTCTGGGAGAGAGAGTGTGTGCGTGAGGGCACCTGCATGTGTGTGTGTGTGTGTCTGTGAAAGAGAGAGCAATAAAGACTTAAGCCCTGACAGGATGGGGGATACAGAGGATCTTGTAACCTTCACTTTGGCTGCACACACGTGTCATCACTATGGGACTGGTCATAACAGCAGTAACACAATCCACTATACAGTTGTAGCTCACTTGACATTGAAGCCACTGGCTGCTTTCCAACCAAATTGAATACCCCCTTATCCTCATATGTAAACACAAATATATTACACAATGTATTACATGATGTTTGATCATTCTGTACATTACCATAGCAAGTTACTGACCTGGATAGTGTGTGTGTGAGGCCACCAGTCTCACACACACACACACCATCCATAAGAATGGCTTTAAGTAAGAGTACAACTTGTCCGAGCCAGAACAGCCCAGACACTAGTCTGTCACAGGGCCTATGGAATGGCGATTGTACCTGTTTATTCATGATGATATATTGTATTGGTACCATGACTACGGCTATGACAGTCATGGAATTTTGGATGATGGTTATTTGTCAGCCAAATGGCCACAGTCACCGTTAACTGTTCGAATAGAATTGTATATATTTTTTACATTTTATCCTCTCCTCCGCTCCTGACTGCATGTGCTGCTGCTGCAGAGGGGGGAGTTGCCTAGGCAACCAAATACTTGTTTGTTACAACACCTTGCTTGTGTCAGAAAGGAGCAACAAAGTTTCATCACAGTGTAGAGTCCATGTTACAGCAGAAACAGATTATCTCTCTCTATCTTTCTCTCTCTCTCTCTCTCCCTCTCGCTATAGTCTGTACCGGGAAGAGGTTGCTCCAATGCGCCATGCGCGTCGACACCTCGGGCCATACACGAGTGGACAGGAAGGATTAAAATGGAACATCAGATATTTCCAATCCAATATGACTACCACGGTGGCGTAGCAGTGGAAAATTACGGAATTCTCACATGAGCGAGATCAAAGTGGAGGGCCTCCTATTCTGCCTTTGGTGTCTGGAATTAAAGTTTTCCCGACTCCTTCTCTTGCCAGAACATCAAGCTCAACCAACGACATCAAAGAACCAGCCGTCCTGGCTTCCGATTCATCAGAGAACACATTCGTCAAAACCATAAATAAACACTTATCAAAGCATGCTGGTGGAAGCTTCGGATCGGATCCAAAGGCTTCTGCTGTGGTTTAGGGATGGATCCAGTTGGCAGGGAGAGCGTCCCCAAAGACCACAGATGGATTAGGCCTGGCGGGTCCAGGCCACACTAGTGGACGTCAGAGTGACAGATGCATCGCTGAGGCCCAACACATGCTTTATGGGAGTGGTGAATTAGTTATGCCTTGTGTGTGTGTGTGTGTGTGTGTGTATGTGTGTGTGTGTGTGTGTGTGTCAACACTTCCCACTGGGCACAGACGTCAGTTCAACGTCTATTTTTGATTTATATTTGGTTGAGTCGTCAACTAACATTAATACAACAGTAAATCAACAAAACATTTCACCATAACATTGAATTTAGGTTAAAATTAAAATATATATTTTTAAATGTGTGTTTGTGTGTGCGCACCGATGTTTGTTTGTGAGCATGTAAAATAATTATTAATGAATCCACAATAGAATGTTCCCAGCCAACTGTGTGTAGAGGCAGTCGACAAACTCTGAAAGGCTTTTATTAAATTAATTTTTTACATCCGCAAGCCTTTTATTACGAAAGAACCACCCATGAAAGGCAGAAAAGGCAACCTGTGAGTATCTGTACCACCGGGTCAAGTGAAAAGGACCCGTGCCAAGCCAATCAAAAGGAGAACATGTGGGCACCAGCTACCAGCTCCAGCCACCGCTCGTTACAGCAGGCTGATGTCGTTAGCAGACATCTGCATCTTTATTATTGAGAATATGAATATGAATATCTACAGGACAGGTGGCTGTCCCTGCCACACACTCACTCATTTAAAGGAAATCACTGTCCATCTATACGGTGTCCATATTAGGACAGTCACACCATAGAAGTTGTGACTGACAATTCCCATGGATGTGACTGTCCTAATATGTACAACATATGGTTTGAGTTATATTAAATTCGTTTTATGAGTTATGCTGACCAGTGTTTGGTGTGGGGGGGATGTGTAGATGGCAAATTAGGCTAGTTTTAGCCTGCAACTCAATTGTGCCAGGGAGATCATCAAACAAAACTACAATTCAGGTAGGTAGAATATACTGTAAATCAGGGTTTTATTCACTTGGCACCAAATGGAAGAAAACTGACAAACAAGGACTACCTAATCTTGTTAAATGAGAAACACTTGTTTTTGTTTTCTATTGCAAAAAGTTTTGTAACAGTGTACACTAATGAATACCACCCTGTTGTACATTGCACAGTAGCCTACATGAGTCATTGCCAACTGTCCTTCAGGGACAATCATGAATCATTGTAAAAACACTATCTAGTGAGTCAGCTAGGTTCCCTAGTGTTACCGTGATCATTTACACACACACACACACACACACACAAATGTAAATTTATACCCCCTGTAAACTCACCCATTTATACCCCCATTTCTCACTACACACCGAGCTTCCCAGGGTCCCGTTGTGTGTCGGCCATATTTCAGGAATCGGGGCATACCTAAGGGCTTCTGCGGTGTACTACACATCTTTCAGCGGAGCGGTATGAGTTTACACGGAGCTCCTGTTGTTTAATGCCTCTCTCCAAAACACAAGCGAAACACACACACAGGGAGCTCCTAAAACGTACACGCACAGGGCGCTCCTAAAACGTACACGCACAGGGCGCTCCTGTTGTTTCCCGGCCCATCTCTCAACCAAACAACCCAGATGCCTGTCGGTGCGTGATACTCATGTCCTGTTGTGTGATAATCATCTTTATTTTTTTTCTCCTCCCTATCTACATTCATTTGCTCTCACTCTCTCTCTCCCCATCGACGTTCAGTCATTCTGACCGAAGTGTCAGTCATATGGGCTTATAAATGATCTTAGTTTTCCATTGTGTGAAATAGCTTTTGGAGAGCGCTGCTCGCAAGGCGGATGTCAGGCCAAACCATAATTAAATTCCCTCTAAACCCCAATAACAGCAACCATATATACAGTAGACAAATGGTATATGTGCTTGGAGTACTATTTCAAACACACACTGTATACAGTACAGCAGTGTATCCGAAATGAAAAAGGGCCGTGTCCTAAATGGCACCCTATTCCCTTTGGGGCCAATATGGCTCTATAGTCAAAAGTAGTGCAATATATTGGGGAAAGGGTACCATTTGGGACGCATCCATGGCAGAGGGAATGAGGAAGGGAGAAGGGGAGTTAAGGGAGTATTTTTGTATTTGTGAGTAGCATTAATCTGGGATAAATTGACTCGTTGGCTAATTTCACGAGAACAATGTTGCTGTGACAAAAGCATTATTGTGTATTACTTTCTATGACAAGGGTCCCTGAATAGGTGACGGCTCAGAGTGGGTTTGTGACCCCAACGCTAAGTCTCTGATCATATTGTAACCCACAATAAGACCGCCACACTACTAAGGATTAGCCTTCGCATGCCCACAACAAATGACTATCCAGATTTCTCACCCTGGTTTAGGGTATGTGGTTTGGGGGGGCATGCGAAGGCTATTCCTTAGTAGTGCGGCGGTCTTATTGTGGGTTACAATATTCAGGGACCCTTGTCATAGAAAGTAATACACCATAATGCTTTTGTGAACAGTGATTAACAACCAACAGTGTCTAATGCACCATTGTTTTCACTTACTCACTAACTCTTTAAAAACGCCAAGACAAAGTTTCAAATAATTCCTAAATCCCTAAATCTCCATTATAGACTATCACACCTATTTCTCCCCCCAGGAAAAGGAAGTCACCACAGTGACTATTACACACGTGGGGAGATTCTTGGCACCGGTCACATGTTGCTCTGTCTGTTTACCAATATGTGTGAATTGGACCTGTATTTCATTAATCAGCTCGGTGAGCAGACTAATACAAGTTGTAGGAGGCTAAAGTACCTGGATCTGGTGAGGTGTTTTTGCTTCTTTCAGTCATACGTTGGTTCAAGTTTTTTTTATTGTCACGTGCACAAGCACAATGAAATGGCTTTCTTGCAAGGTCCTTCCCAACAAGCAATATCAGTAGTACTATATCAAAAAAAGTTAAGTAGAACAAAAACTCACAAGAAATAGAAATAAGAACACGAGAAAGAATGTAATCCATATAAAGGGTCAGTTCCAGGGTCCGTGCCAATAACATATTTACAATGTGTAGAGATACTGGAGTGGTAGGGGTAGATATGTACATTGGCTTGCGAAAGTATTCACCCCCCTTGGCATTTTCCCTATTTTGTTGCCTTACAGCCTGGAATTAAAATTGATTTTTTGAGGGGTTTGTTTCATTTGATTTACACAACATGCCTACCACTTTGAAGATGCAACATTTTTTAGGGGGTGAAACAAACTACAAATAAGACAAAAAAAAACAGAAGACTTGAGCGTGCATAAGTATTCATCCCCCCAAAGTCAATACTTTGTAGAGCCACCTTTTGCAGCAATTACAGCTGCAAGTCTCTAGGTGTATATCTCTACAAGCTTGACTCTTCCGTAAATCCCAGCTCTGGAGTGTACGGCTTAAAGTGGTCCTATGGACAGATACTCCAATCTCCGCTGTGAGGCTTTGCAGCTCCTTCAGAGTTATCTTTGGTCTCTTTGTTGGCTCTCTGATTAATGCCCTCCTTGCCTGGTCCGTGAGTTTTGGTGGGCGGCCCTCTCTTCGCAGGTTTGTTGTGGTGCCATATTCTTTCAATTTTTTAATAATGGATTTAATGGTGCTCCGTGGGATGTTCAAAGTTTCTGATATTCTTTTATAACCCAACCCTGATCTGTACTTCTCCACAACTTTGTCCCTGACCTGTTTGGAGAGCTCCTTGGTCTTCATGGTGCCGCTTGCTTGTTGGTGCCCCTTGCTTAGTGGTGTTGCAGACTCTGGGGCCTTTCAGAACAGGTGTATATATGCTGAGATCATGTGACAGGTCATGTGACACTTAGATTGCACACAGGTGGACTTTATTTAACTAATTATGTGACTTCTGAAGGTAATTGGTTGCACCAGATCTTATTTAGGGGCTTCATAGCAAAGGGGGTGAATACATATGCAAGCACCACTTTTCCGTTATTTATTTTTTAGAATTGTTTGAAACAAGTTATTTTTTTAATTTCAGTTCACCAATTTGGACTATTTTGTGTATGTCCATTACATGAAATCCAAATTAAAAATACATTTAAATTACAGGTTGTAATGCAACAAAATAGTTAAAACGCCAAGGTGGATGAATACTTTTGCAAGGCACTGTATAGGGGTAAGGTGACTAGGCATCAGGATATATGATAAACAGAGTAGCAGCAGCGTATATAATGATTGTATGTGTGTGTGTGTGGCATGTGTGTAGAGTCAGTATGAATGTGTGTGCATATTATGTGTGTGAGCAAATGAAGTTTGTGTGTGTGTGTGAGTGAGTGTGTAGAGTCCTATGAGTGTGCATAAAGTCAGTGCAAAAATAAAATAGAAGTCAATGCAGGTAGTCCATTCTAGTCAGCTATGTGTCATGTTCATTTACTATACAGTATATCTGATCTGATGATGTTGAGACTGATCTGTTGAGGCAGCCATATCAGATCTCATTTGTATTTACAGTCCCTGTTTCCCTTTTCATGTGTCATTTGGGTTCCATCTGTCGAGATAATTTATTATGAGTACGGTGTCCATATTAGGACAGTCACACATCGAGGAAAAGATTCACTTATTCCAGTCACTTACAGTGCCTTCAGAAAGTATTCACACCCATTGACTTTTTCCATATTTTGTTGTTACAGCCTGAATTTAAAATGGATTGAATTGAGATTTAGTGTCACTGGCCTATACACTATACCCCATAATGTCAAAGTGTAATTGTGTTTTTAGAATTTTTACAAAATAATAAAAAATGTAAAGCTGAAATGTCTTGAGTCAATAAGTATTCAACCCCTTTGTTATGGCAAGCCTGAATAACTTCAGGAGTAAACATTTGCTTAACAAGACATATAATACATTGCATGGACTGTGTGCAATAATAGTGTTTAACATTATTTTTGAATGACTACCTCATCTCTGTACCCCACACATACAATTATCTGTAAGGTCCCTCACTTGAGCAGTATATTTCAATCAAATGTGAGCAACACAAAAGGAGCTGATCATGGATTATAGGAAAAGAGGGCCGAACAGGCCCCCATTACCATCGACGGGGCTGAAGTGGAG
Organism: Coregonus clupeaformis; assembly: GCF_020615455.1. Taxonomy (NCBI): domain Eukaryota; kingdom Metazoa; phylum Chordata; class Actinopteri; order Salmoniformes; family Salmonidae; genus Coregonus; species Coregonus clupeaformis. The sequence goes on along the minus strand of NW_025533676.1, from coordinate 274,107 downwards.
AGGGTTGAGTGTTTAAAGTTCCTTGGTGTCCACATCACCAACAAACTATCATGGTCCAAACACACCAAGACAGTTGTGAAAAGGGCACGACAACACCTTTTCCCCCTCAGGAGACTGAAAAGATTTGGCATGGGTCCCCAGATCCTCAAAAAGTTATACAGCTGCACCAAGGAGAGCATCCTGACCGGTTGCATCACCGCCTCGTATGGCAACTGCTCGGCATCTGACCGTAAGGTGCTACAGAGGGTAGTGATTATGGCCCAGTACATCACTGGGGCCAAGCTTCCTGACATCCAGGACATATATACTAGGTGGTGTCAGAGGAAGGCCCAAAAAATTGTCAAAGACTCCAGTCACCCAAGTCATAGACTGTTCTCTCTGCTACCACAAGGCAAGCGGTACCAGAGTGCCAAGTCTAGGACCAAAAGGCTCCTTAACAACTTCTACCCCCAAGCCATAAGACTGCTGAACAATTAATCTAATGGCCACCCGGACTATTTACATTGACCCCCCTTTGTTTTTATACTGCTGCTACTCGCTGTTAATTATCTACAGTGAGGGAAAAAAGTATTTGATCCCCTGCTGATTTTGTACGTTTGCCCACTGACAAAGACATGATCAGTCTATAATTTTAATGGTAGGTTTATTTGAACAGTGAGAGACAGAATAACAACAAAAAAATCCAGAAAAACACATGTCAAAAATGTTATAAATTGATTTGCATTTTAATGAGGGAAATAAGTATTTGACCCCTCTGCAAAACATGACTTAGTACTTGGTGGCAAAACCCTTGTTGGCAATCAGAGGTCAGACGTTTCTTGTAGTTGGCCACCAGGTTTGCACACATCTCAGGAGGGATTTTGTCCCACTCCTCTTTGCAGATCTTCTCCAAGTCATTAAGGTTTCAAGGCTGACATTTGGCAACTCGAACCTTCAGCTCCCTCCACAGATTTTCTATGGGATTAAGGTCTGGAGACTGGCTAGGCCACTCCAGGACCTTAATGTGCTTCTTCTTGAGCCACTCCTTTGTTGCCTTGGCCATGTGTTTTGGGTCATTGTCATGCTGGAATACCCATCCACGACCCATTTTCAATGCCCTGGCTGAGGGAAGGAGGTTCTCACGCAAGATTTGACGGTACATGGCCCCGTCCATCGTCCCTTTGATGCGGTGAAGTTGTCCTGTCCCCTTAGCAGAAAAACACCCCCAAAGCATAATGTTTCCACCTCCATGTTTGATGGTGGGGATGGTGTTCTTGGAGTCATAGGCAGCATTCCTCCTCCTCCAAACATGGCGAGTTGAGTTGATGCCAAAGAGCTCGATTTTGGTCTCATCTGACCACAACACTTTCACCCAGTTCTCCTCTGAATCATTCAGATGTTCATTGGCAAACTTCAGACGGGCCTGTATATGTGCTTTCTTGAGCAGGGGGACCTTGCGGGCGCTGCAGGATTTCAGTCCTTCACGGCGTAGTGTGTTACCAATTGTTTTCTTGGTGACTATGGCCCAGATGACTTGAGATCATTGACAAGATCCTCCCGTGTAGTTCTGGGCTGATTCCTCACCATTCTTATGATCATTGCAACTCCATGAGGTGAGATCTTGCATGGAGCCCCAGGCCGAGGGAGATTGACAGTTCTTTTGTGTTTCTTCCATTTGTGAATTAATCACACCAACTGTTGTCACCTTCTCACCAAGCTGCTTGGTGATGGTCTTGTAGCCCATTCCAGCCTTGTGTAGGTCTACAATCTTGTCCCTGACATCCTTGGAGAGCTCTTTGGTCTTGGCCATGGTGGAGAGTTTGGAATCTGATTGATTGATTGCTTCTGTGGACAAGTGTCTTTTATACAGGTAACAAACTGAGATTAGGAGCACTCCCTTTAAGAGTGTGCTCCTAATCTCAGCTTGTTACCTGTATAAAAGACACCTGGGAGCCAGACATCTTTCTGATTGAGAGGGGGTCAAATACTTATTTCCCTTATTAAAATGCAAATCAATTAAAACAATTATAGACTGATCATTTCTTTGTCAGTGGGCAAACATACAAAATCAGCAGGGGATCAAATACTTTCTTCCCTCACTGTATGCGTAGTCACTTTACAAATTACCTTGACTAACCTGTACCCCCGCACATTGACATTGACTCGGTACCGGTACCCCCTGTATATAGCCTCGTTATTGTTATGTAATTTTCTTGTGCTACTTTCTGATTTTTTTTACTCTAGTTTATTTAGTAAATATTTTCTTAACTCTATTTCTTGAACTGCATTGTTGGTTAAGGGCTTGTAAGTAAGCATTTCACGGTAAGGTTGTATTCGGCGCATTCAATTTCAAACACATGGTGGTGTAAAGTACTTAACTAAAAATGTTGGGATATCTGTACTTTTACTATTTATATATATTTTTTACAACTTTTACTTTTAATTCACTACATTACTAAAGAAAAGAATGTACTTTTTATTCCATACATTTTCCCTGACACCCAAAAGTACTCGTTACATTTTGAATGCTTAGCAGTACAGGAAAATTGTTCAATTCGCACACTTATCAAGAGAACATCTCTGGTCATCCCTACTGCCTCTGATCTGGTGGACTCACTAAACACACAAGCTTCGTTTGTAAATGATGTCTGAGTGTTGGAATGGGCCCCTGGCTATCTGTAAATACAAAAATAAAAATAAAATGGTGCCGTCTGGTTTGCTTAATATAAGGAATTTGAAATTATTCATACTTTTATTTGTGATACTTAAGTATATTTTAGCAATCACATTTACATTTGATGCTTAATTATATTTCAAACCAAATACTTTTAGACTTTCACTCAAGTAGGATTTTACTGTGTGACTTTCACTTTTACTTGAGTCATTTTCTATTAAGGTATCTTTACTTTTACTCAAGTATGACAATTGGGTACTATTTCCACCACTGCAAATACAGATTCAACCACAAAGACCAGGGAGGTTTTCCAATGCACCCAGTCACTACAAAGATACAGGCGTCCGTGCTAACTCAGTTGCCAGAGAGGAAGGAAACCACTCAGGGATTTCCCCATGAGGCCAATGGTGACTTTAAAACAGTTACAGAGTTTAATGGCTGTGATAGGAGAAAACCGAGGATAGATCAACAACATTGTAGTTACTCCGCAATAGTAACCTAAATGACAGAGTAGAAAGAAGGACGCCTGTACAGAATACAAATATTCAAAACATGCATCCTGTTTGCAATAGGGCACTAAAGTAAAACTGCAAAAAATGTGGCAAAGAAATGTACTTTATGTCGTGAATACAAAGTGTTATGTTTGGGGCAAATCCAACACAACACATCACAGAGTACCATTCTTCATATTTTCAAGCATGGTTCTGGCTGCATCATGTTATGGGTCTGCTTGTTATCGGCAAGGACTACAGTTTTTTTTGGATAAAAATTAATGGAATAGAGCTAATCACAGGCAAAATCCTAGAGGAAAACCTGGTTCAGTCATCTTGGAAATCTATGGCAAGACTTGAAAATGGCTGTCTAGCAATGATCAACAACCAACTTGACAGAGCTTGAAGACTTTTTTAACAAAAATGTCCAAATATTGTACAATGCAGGTGTGCAAAGCTCTTAGACACTTACCCAGAAATACTCACAGCTGTAATCGCTGCCAAAATTGATTCTAACATGAATACCTATGTACATTGAATATTTATGTTCTCCATTTTCAATACATTTGCAAAATTTCTAAAAACATGTTATCACTTTGTCAATATGGGGTATTGTGTGTAGATGGGTGAGAAAAAAATAATACATTTAAATGATTTTGAATTCAGTCTGTAACACAACAAAAATGTGGAACAAGTTAAGTGGTATGAATACCTTCTGAAGGCACTGTACTTCAAGCGACAACAACACCAACTCCAAGCGTTAACGACTCCAAGTGACAACGACCACCATCTCAAGCCATAAAGACACCAACTCCGAGCGACAACAACACCAACTCTAAACCAGTTTTTGACTTTGATCTGCCAGAGGAGGTTGGTTGGATTCAGCAAGGTCACTGGACACTGCCATGGCCCAGGGGTGCGTCCCGAATGGCACCCTATTCCCTACATAGTGCACTAGATTTGACCAGAGCCCTATAAGGCCTGGTCAAAATAAGTGAATTATGGAGGGAATAGAGGCCATTTGGGACACAGCCCTGGCCCCAGCCAGATTACCAACCCTTGTAATAGGATCTGCCATTTTCTCTAATAGAACACAGAGAGGCTTAGCCCCAAACTCGGGTCTCACTCTCGCCCCGCGATCACCACACAGGCACACAAAGCGTCGCCGTAATCCTGTCTCTCTGCTCCCAGGAAGGGGAGATTAGCTGCCTTTAGACATGAGTGAGAGGATGCACAGGGTTGCTTATACCCGCCGCAAAATGGAGTCTCGGCTTCCAAGGCGAAAAATCCTCCCAACTAAGCCGTAATGAAATGTGAATAGATCGCAATAAAGGGGGATTTATTTGCTGGGATTTATTTACAGTGTAGCACATTTTCCAGTGGTTTCCTATTATTCAATTGAGAAACGCAATTGGAAGATGTAGACTATGCATTTATTACATTTCAATACATGTGAAATAACATATCTCGTTGATAGTTTTTCAAAAGCTGTTCAAATCATTGCGCTTTATTTTTCTGTGGTTTTATCAAGTAAAAAGTGTTTTGCAGTTTGCTCAAATTTCAATCCATGTGTAACCGGTGTGAAATGGCTAGCTAGTTAGCGGTGCGCACTAGTAGCGTTTCAATCGGTGACGTCACTCGCTCTGAGACCTTGAAGTAGTTGTTTCCCTTGCTCTGCAAGGGCCGCGGCTTTTATGGAGCGACGGGTAACGGTGCTTCGAGGGTGACTGTTGTCGATGTGTGCAGAGGGTCCCTGGTACAAGCCCAGATAGGGGCGAGGAGAGGGACGGAAGCAACACTGTTACAATTAACTAGCTAACTATACATTGAGTCCATCAGTGGATATTAAAATCACCAGATATTGTTTTTGACAGACTTCAGTCATAAACGTAATGCAGGTTTTAAAATATGGTCTCATATGTCATTACTTTTGCACAGACAAAAATATACAATCATGATTTTACAATGGACTTTTACATTATTTGGCTAATGCCTCGTAGGCCTTAGTCATAATTTGCATGCAACAATATCCTTAATTTGGTTTTGTGTGGCCCAACATTTCCATGTGATGAACACAAAACACAGATTCTACTTTTCTGAACTTATTCTCTGGAGAGCTAGGAAAAACGTAATAAGCCAAACTCACAGTAGCATTGAATTTAGCATTGTCAATATGAGTTGTTTTGTTTTGGGATCGGAGCCATTGCACAGAAGCAATTCCATTTCAAAAATATTTATTGATTGAGACATTGAGTTAAAAGGCACAAAAGGGAGTGAATTACCACTCACTAGAATGACGAATAGTTTGTTTTCAGTCGTGCACAGCTTTTGCCCTCCCTCTCAGGTAGGCTATTCAAGGTTAAACTGACTTCAGCCAACCTGCCGAGTTGCCATGGTAACTGGTATTCATCCCTTTAACAAGTTCAGAGGGGGGTGTCGACCTCTCAGCTCCTGGGCTTGAGGGCGAGCTGAAACAGAATAACATGATATTATGAAAAAAGCTAAAAAGTAGTATAAAATGCTGAATATTTAAAGCCAATTGCAAACAAGATACTACATAATAAACCAAACATCGTCTTTCTCCCATATCCTGAGGTGAGGAATGGTTAACCATCTTGTTTTTGTAAGTCTGCAAGTGTTTGTGTGTTACTGCTACTATGGGCAAAGAAAATTGTAAGGCAACAGTGATTTATCGCTGTGGAGGCTGTGATTAATTGAATACATGGGTGTCATCTGTCTAAGGTTTGTGGATGATAAATGCTGGGGTGGGAGATGCATAACAGACACAAATAAGAACTGGAATACGTCAACAGCTCAAGCTAGGGGTTCACGATGACCCTCCTGTTTGACTTGGTTGCTCGCTGTGCTTAGCACCAAGTCAAGGCAGAACCCAATCAATGCTCTTTAAAGTGCCACATTAGCAACAGACACTGGCCGACATAGAGTGCATCAGCGCATCCTCACACTATTGTGCCCAGATTCCTCACAATTCCTCCTAAATATTTGAAGCCATACTCGAAAAGGAGCAGGGAGTCCAGGGGTCTGTGGTGAAGCGGTAATTAATGCAAACTCCACGTATCGGCAAGGCTCTTTAAAGAGTTGGAGGGGCCTTTGAAGACGGGGCCCCTGGCGTGTGTTTATCCCTGAGTGAGGCGAGACCTTTGATGAGGAATGATTAACGGCACCCCGTATGGCGAGCGGTAGGAACTCCATGCTACGCGGTAAACAGCGTGCGCCAGCGCCGATTTGCCACCCAACAGCACCTTTGAAGAAGCCCACAATTGTCTTCGCCGTCTCAAGTCTGCGTTGTCCTAATCACCTTCAATAAAGCGCCTTGCATGTCCTAAACAACAACAAAAACAAAAAGAGACAAAAACAAAACAACTGAGAATGTTCTTTGCGCTTTGAGTCTCTCAGAATTATTTTGGAGTCTCATTTCAAACGATAACTGAGTGTGCGTATTTCGTATCACACACACATACCTGTATATGGATATCTCTCAAACATTAATCACAACATGTGGTATCTAAGTATTCATGCATTCTTGTAGTCTATAGCTTTAGTAGTGCCAAAATCAACACGCCACAGATTTGTTTGATCTCAGTGGAATCTCCTTATTGGCTAGCTAGTGGAGTAGTGGGTCCATACTTGCGAACATTAGAAAATTGTTGTTTTAGTTTAAGCATCAGCCAATTAAAAACGTTGACGTAGTTGCATGTGATCGAAGGCTACATGTTAGCTGTTCCCATTATATAACCTGGCACATTTATCCCTATGCTAACCTCACCTCACCAGGTGGCAGTAGGTGAGATAATTGATTGTGTGTTTGTCTCTGAACTAATTTTTTTTATTAAATGATGGTTCTGAATTAACTATTAAATATGATTGAAACGACCCTCCTCCCTGGTTTTGTATGGGAAACATTTCAGACTCAGTCACAGATTTCATTAATGGTGCTTATTAATTATTATTTTGAAATCAAATTTTTTTGGTTTCCTGGAGTGGGAAGATGGCTGATAAACAAAAGCAGGAGGAAGAGAGAGAATCTGTTTAGGTGGGACGAGCTCGCCGCAGGGTGCTCCACAGCCCTAAACTATCGGTTGACCCCTCCTTACGGGGTCATGAGGAATAACAAGATCCCGAGAGGAGCCCAACTGAAGAAAAGATGTCTCCGCTTGATGTTTGTGTTTCATCTAACAGCACGTAAGGGAATTCCCCGCACCTCACTTTTGTTCGTCGTTAATGTGTAATTGGGTAGCCACGAGAGGAAATGTTTGAACTTTGCACTTTGGGAGCTTTTTTTCTCTGCCAAAACGCATTCATTATCCCAAACATTGTTATCCCCCTGTGTTCAGCATAGTGAGCTGCGGAAATTCAACACGAGTGCTGTAGAGTAGAATGCTGTTTAAATGTCCTGTAACAGGGGAACAAGTGTCTCCTTTTATAGGTTACATTTCCTAGAAAAATATAAAAATAAATTCCCAACTATGGGTTGATCTCTAAATTGTGAAAAATGTCAATAGCTCAAACATTTGCGTAAATCAAACATTGGCATCAAGGGGACATTTGTGCACAAATGCTAGATCTATCAGACTCTTGAGAGTATGTGGGTCTACTTCATGATTACTATGTCCACTCCTTATCAGTGCATTTGGACCTTATTCCAATTACAGTGGAGACCAGGAAGGGACCATAATGGACCATAAACCTGAATTATCATGGGATATCTGACCCGGGGATACACCCAACTCTAATCCTATCACCATTGGCTATTTTAGGACGTTACTGAGACGTTGTTAAAATGTATTCACCGCCTCAAGCTCATTCCATTACGCCAATCAATCAAATGTATTTATAAAGACCTTTTTATATCAGCAGATGTCACAAAGTGCTATACAGAAACCCAGCCTAAAATCCCAAACAGCAAGCAAAGCAGATGTAGAAGCACAGTGGCTAGGAAAACCTCCCTAGAAAGGCAGAAACCTAGGAAGAAACCTACAGAGGAACCAGGCTCTGAGGGGTGGCCAGTCCCCTTCTGGCTGTGCTGGGTGGAGATTATAACAGTACATGGCCATTACGGCCAGATTTTTCTCCAAGATGTTCAAACGTTCATAGATGACCAGCAGGGTCAAATAATAATCACATTGGTTGTAGAGGTAGCAACAGGTCAGTACATCAGGAGTGTCACTTGGCTTTTCATAGCCGGGCATTTAAAGGTAGAAATAGCAGGAGAGGGAGAGAGTTGAAAACAGCAGGTCTGGGACAAGGTAGCACGTCCGGTGAACAGGTTAGGGTTCCATAGCCGCAGGCTGAAGAGTTGAAACTGGAGCAGCAGCACGACCAGGTGGACTGGGGACAGCAAGGAGTTATCAGGCCAGGTAGTCCTGAGGCATGGTCCTAGGGCTCAGGTCATCCGGGAGGGGAGGGTGAGAGGGAGAGGGAGAGAATTAGAGGGAGCATACTTAAATTCACACATTACTGGAGTAATATGATCAAATGTTTTGGTTCTAGTCAAGATTCTAGCAGCCGTGTGACAACATGAGGCAGGATGTGATGGAGTCTGATTACAGTATTGAATAGGGTGTAATGACACTAATTAGCAAGTTTCTAATAGTGACAGAGCGGGGCTCAACCTGATGGCTCAGAAATTATTATAGGTCGCTAATATGGCCGGTTTGTAGAAAATATACACTGCTAGGAATGACAGAGCAGCTTAATGCACTGGCCTTTGGGTTGTGTACAAAACAGTGTTCCCCCTCCCAAGGACTCACATTGCTCCAAACAGGCAGTGTGAATTATAACATTATGCTACAGAGCCACTCAACATAAAGAAAATAACTCTGCACCGCACTGACCTTAGATTCAGAAATTCTTTGGAGGGTTACTTATACAGATACACACATGTATGCACGCACACACACACACACAGACCTTAAGTGCAGATACTTCTTGATGTGTTGCAGAGCAAGATGCGTGTGCCAGTCATAGCATTCCGCCACCATTAAACCATCTTCTTCATAATGTTCAACTTATTTTAGTAAACTGAAGTATGTGTGTACTTCTAAGATATGTCACATTTTGTACTTCCATCCACAATTAAACTTTTCCACAGCATTGTCTGATATACTATCCAACTTAGTCTTCCTGATATGGTTTGATCAAGCCAAAGAGCCAATCAGGAGCAAACAGGGTGTGGCCAGCAATCAAGAAATGGTGTGCCTTGTGGTGGAGATTGTTAACTTGCTGTTATTCATGCCACTTCAGTAATCACAATGGAAAATTAATCATTGTTTCGCCTTCCTCATGATTACCAAAGAAATGGTGCACATAGTTTATAACATCATTGCTACCTTTGGCCAGCCACCATGCCCCCATCAATCAATTGATTGACCTGCTGTGGAACAACACATGGACTCTTTCTCAATTCATCCTTTCTCAATTCCTTGCACCCTCTCTCCTTGCCTCCTTCTCAAAAAAACGCATTGGAGAAGGCCTGAGGGGAGGGACCTTGGTCCTTCAATAAGGAGGCGAGTAGATAGGATGCAAGGAATCGGGGAAAGACAATTTGCGATAGAGCCAATCATTTTTTTATGGTGTAAGTAGTACAATAGGACAGAGGTAAAATGGACCTGCAGGAAATAATCATTAATAACTGCAAAAGGAGAAAATAAATGACAAGTAGAAAGGCACCGTGGGTCCAATTTTGGCAAACAAAATGAGAGTTTGTTCATATCTTGTGAAAAATGTCCTCTTAGACCTATCAGTGCCAAGTGGTAGATACTATTATCCCCCTGCAAAGAGAAGCCAACACAAGTGGGTGGGTGTGTGTGTGTGTGTGTGTGTGTGTAAAAAAATAGACTTTCGGCAATCAAAAGTTCCTGTATAAACGAGTAAAGTGAACCAGTATCACAAAAATGCTTTCCCCAAAGTAACCCACTCGTGTGATGCCAAGATAAGCCTAAGCAGCGGTAGCCTAGGCATGCGGTAGACGCAGCGTGCCTATCAATGCATAGGTATAGCTGTGCTTGTGTACAGTGTATGCGTGGCGGCTTTGAGATAAGTTGTGAGGCCATATAATTCGTCGTGCTATCAAACACTCTTAGAAAAAAGGGTTCCAAAAGGGTTCTTTGGCTGTCCCCATAGGAGAACCCTTTTTGGTTCCAGGTACAACCCTTTTTGGTTCCAGGTAGAACTCTTTTGGGTTCCATGTAGAACCCTCGGTGGAAGAGGTTTTACATGGAACTCAAAAGGTTTGTACCTGGAACCAAAAAGGGTTCTTCAAAGGGTTCTCCTATGGGGACAGCCGAAGAACCCTTTAAGGTTCTAGATAGCACCTATTTTTTTTTTAAGAGTGAAGAGTTCAAACAATTCTACACAGATTCCAGTAAACAGTCCATGGGTAAAACCCTGCATTTGCTGCCCAGCAGTACCGTTTATTTTTAAAGAGAAGAGCGCAAATGTAGAAGCTTGCAGACCTTCGCTATTCTGCGTATTTCCTGAAAAAAAAGCTTTGAGGATTTGACAGCTAATTTAATTAATCCAGTCGCTGCTAATTTACTAATCTAATTAGATTAATTCCAATTTGATTCTGACATGATAAGGTTCAAAGTAGTGTGGCAATTTCATTGTGTCTAAACAAAGTAGAAGATATCAAATGAAAGGGTGGCTACTGTGAGATGTCAACCAAACTTCAGCACTAAGAGCAAACAATTCGATAATGGTGGAATAGAATGCAATGCAGTAAATGGCATATTGTACTACAATTCAGTGCTGGGCAAGAAAACTCTGCATTAAATAAACCAAAACGTTCAGCACAATAAACACTGAGTGTACAAAACATTAGGAACACCTTCCTAATGTTGAGTTGGACCCCCTTATGCCCTCAGAACAGCCTCAATTCATCGGGGCATGGACTCTACAAGGTGTCGAAAGCATTCAACAGGGATGCTGGCCTGTGTTGACTCCAATGCTACCCACAGTTGTGTCAAGTTGGCTGGATGTCCTTTGGGTGGTGGACCATTCTTGATACACACGGGAAACTGTTGAGTGTAAAAAACCCAGCAGCGTTGTAGTTCTTGACACACTCAAACCGGTGCGCCTGGCACCTACTACCATACCCCATTCAAAGGCACTTAAATATTTTGTCTTGCCCATTCACCCTCTGAATGGCACACATTCACAATCCATGTCTCAATTGTCTCAATGCTTAAAAATCCTTCTTTAATCTGTCTGCTCCCCTTTATCTACACTGATTAAAGTGGATTTAACAAGTGACATCAATAAGGGATCATAGCTTTCACCTGGTCAGTCTGTCATAGAAAGAGCAGGTGTTCCTATTGTTTTGTACACTCAGTGTATTTCTCCTATATTTAATGGTAACAGTTTTGATTTCATAAATATTGACAGATTAACAGTGCGTTTTCACACTACGTTGTAGTAAGGCATCACACCTTGTGGGTGATTTTTCTGAACACCATGGAAAACACTCTGGGGTGAAGTTTCCCCTAGGTAAAGATCTAGGACCAGCTTCCCCTTCCCTAACCTTAACCATTAATGGGGAGAATGCTAAACTGACCCAAGATCAGCATCTAGGGGAAACTTCACCATACTACATGCAAAACAGAACTTGGGTGGTAGCCTATCCTGAACAATATAAAAGCTATCAAGTAAGACATTCCCTGATTGGTTATCGCGCCGTCATATGCCCGATCATTTGGATAATTAAACCTTGCTCAACTTGTGTTGTGTTGCCAACAGCCACATCACTGTCACCTCACAACCTCCTTCCATTGAAAATGACTGATTTCTGGTAGTTTGGTTGCTCTGTAGTATTGGGTAAAAACACACGGTAAATGGTAACACTCAGGTCTCAAAGAGACACCAATAAAGACTTAAATTGTGTTTGGCAGCTGTCTATTTCAATATGCAAACGTAGTGACTCCATGTCGTTCCATGTCCATGGCTTCTTTACCGCTGCATCAAAAGCCACCAATAGTTACTACAACAACTGAGTTGAACTTTGCCTCGCCGACAGCTCAATCACGAAGTCTCGAAGGTGCACTCCCATTTACATATGAAACGCATCTGTTAGTGAAGGGAATAGGTGGGAAATGGAAATACACTGTGTGTTTTCGAGTCTCTCAATCTCTTGCCTGCCTCAATGCCTGTTGGGAATGATTGTTGAAAAGCTCTTCCAGTGGAAACAGAAGTGTTAGATTGGATTGGACCCCAAAGACACTCACATATCACACACACACACACACACACACACAATCTAGAGGGTAAATTGGAGAGACGAACAAAGAAAAAATGAATTACGCTGAACCCTCTTATTAACAATTAGTGCCAGAGAGGGATTGGTTAGCTTTTGTTTGTGCAGATTGTTTGGAGAGTTGCATCCTCTGCAGCTCTGGAGCAGTTTGTCTTCCCATTGTGTTAGCATTGATTGTCATCGCTGCAATAGGGAAGCCTATATTATTATCAATTCCAAACTTTCAAAGAAACCTATGTTTGGTTTTGTATGGGATCTACTCTCTACAGCTCTTTCTGGTCAAAAGGCATAGAATAGAAGGAAATAATGTCATCGATTAGGCCGTTTTTGTAGTCGCAATGATAAAAACGTTTCTTATTTGACAGCCTTAAATAGTTTTCAACCCCGAAACATCTGAAAGTAACTTCCAGCTTCAAGTTTACTGTGTCCGAGATCCCTCTTCTCCTCCACCAGGGTGTTGCTAAAGTCAGGACGCTCTCTCCTTCCTCTGTGGAGCCGAGTGCATCTGCCCGTCTGTCTCAGTCAGCAGAGATGCATCATGGGGCTCCTGCAGGCCAACCCGAACAACCCCTTACATCCGAACACAGCTGGTGAGTACCTGGTTCGGCGGTTGATTAGCAGATGTGTCTGTCACATTAGCCCTGGCCGTCTGCGACCCTGGGCAAGTAAGACAGGTCGGAGCCAGGCGGGTCGCAGCCTGCTGGCTAACCAGGGGGCTGAGGGGAGGTCGGTTGGGGCTGAGAGGAGGTTGGGGGAGATTGGCCTGAGAGAGTATAAAGGGAACATGAGGTGGAGAGGGCGGTGTCACTCACAAACACCCAAAGACTACAAGAGAGAGGATTCCTCATCACCGGACGACTGTGTGGCAGAGAGAAGCAGATGTTTGCCGTTAATCAGGTAATACGGAAGCTCCGGGTGTTCCGCCCATACTGTGAGAGAGCGAGAGAGAGAGATGGAGGGAGACAGAGAGAGAGAGAGGTTTCCGCAACAGGAGGACACAGTCTTTCAAACAGTACATACCCAACAGATTTACATAGTGCTCAAGGACACTCCAATATAATGGATCTCACACGACCAATAGGCTGAGGATCATTAGCTCATCTCATTAAACATTATTTGCATAACCCCCATAGAATCATTAGGAATCGAAGGAAATCTAAATGGAAGCATGACACTAGAACATCAAAACCCAGCGGGAAAAACTGGTTGCAATGACGTCATTATTATGTCTTTGGTTGCGCCATGGTCACGTTATACTGGTTGTAAAATACTTTATTTAATTTTATTTTTAGCAACCAGAATAATAAATGTTTAACTGGTTGTAATCCGGTTATCTGACCAATTAACAACACAAATGTGACATCTTTCCCTGCCGTCTTCATGGCAGCAGAATATGACATCATTATTCCGTCACAGCCACTGGGAATGCCTTGCACTTCTCGTTTGGTTTGCCCAAGACTGCACATTTGTTTTAGCGATTTCAGATATATCAATCACATGTTTACATTGCCATGAACATTAGTCCTTCAATAAGAAATGAAATCCAATATTTCCTGTTAATCTTGTTAAGAAGACCCATCTGGTGCTTAAGTCTGCTGTAGTGGTCTAAGCTCCCACTCTGGACCACACATGCCCCTCGGCGACGGGGGTTCGAAGGCAGCTCCCCAACGCTGCTTACATCTGTCCTGTTAAAAAAACAAAAACAACAAAAGCAAAGGGGGGAATTGTTACTCCGGTCTCCTTAAAAGAAGAAGACCCATCTGGTGTCTCTTTATTTGATATACAATGTGTTCCTATGAGGAACTGTGCATCGTAGTTAGAGGCACATCTCATTCTGTGACAGATGGCAACACAACAATTTGCAAGTCATGTGAAATGGCACTTAACGCTCAGAATTAGCTGACATTTCCATTGACCGTTTGTGAGCCATTGCAATTGTGACACTCAACAGCTACAGGCAAATGTTCCCCAAAATACAAATTATAGTGCAGAAAGTCCACGCCTCTCTCTTGCTCTCTCTGTCGCTCTCAAAGTAGTTAATTATAGTGAGGGAAAAAGTATTTGATCCCCTGCTGATTTTGTATGTTTGCCCACTGACAAAGACATGATCAGTCTATAATTTTAATGGTAGGTTTATTTGAACAGTGAGAGACAGAATAACAACAACAAAATCCAGAAAAACGCATGTAAAAAATGTTATAAATTGGGAAATAAGTATTTGACCCCTCTGCAAAACATGACTTAGTACTTGGTGGCAAAACCCTTGTTGGCAATCACAGAGGTCAGACGTTTCTTGTAGTTGGCCACCAGGTTTGCACACATCTCAGGAGGGATTTTGTCCCACTCCTCTTTGCAGATCTTCTCCAAGTCATTAAGGTTTCGAGGCTGACGTTTGGCAACTCGAACCTTCAGCTCCCTCCACAGATTTTCTATGGGATTAAAGTCTGGAGACTGGCTAGGCCACTCCAGGACCTTAATGTGCTTCTTCTTGAGCCACTCCTTTGTTGCCTTGGCCATGTGTTTTGGGTCATTGTCATGCTGGAATACCCATCCACAACCCATTTTCAATGCCCTGGCTGAGGGAAGGGCGTTCTCACCCAAGATTTGACGGTACATAGCCCCATCCATCGTCCCTTTGATGCGGTGAAGTTGTCCTGTCCCCTTAGCAGAAAAACACCCCCAAAGCATAATGTTTCCACCTCCATGTTTGATGGTGGGGATGGTGTTCCTGGGGTCATAGGCAGCATTCCACCTCCTCCAAACACGGCGAGTTGAGTTGATGCCAAAGAGCTCGATTTTGGTCTCATCTGACCACAACACTTTCACCCAGTTCTCCTCTGAATCATTCAGATGTTCATTGGCAAACTTCAGACGGCCCTGTATATGTGCTTTCTTGAGCAGGGGGACCTTGAGGGCACTGCAGAATTTCAGTCCTTCACGGCGTAGTGTGTTACCAATTGTTTTCAACAAAGTACTGAGTAAAGGGTCTGAATACTTATGCAAATGTCATATTTAAGTAGTTTTATTTATTATACATTTTCAAAAATTTCTAAAAACCTGTTTTTGCTTTGTCATTATGGGGTATTGTGTGTAGATTGAGGGAAAAAACCAATTGAATTCATTTTAGAATAAGGCTGTAACGTAACAAAATGTGGTAAAATTCAAGGGGAGTTTTCGTGAGGAGCGATTTTCGGGATGTCTCCTGGTCTGACAAACACCGCTGTAGCTCACCCACTTTCCACCCCAGATGCGGGTGTGGTGGATTGATACACAGCCCATACAAGAAGATATATATCTAGCTTAATAGACTTTTAGGGATTAATGCCTAATCAAATGAATTTATTTTTTACAGATGTCAAATCTTAACTTGATCACTCTTTTGTCTTGAACTTTCCTGCTGCATCAGGAAATTCAAATGAGCCTCGCGATACCCTTAAAATTAGCCGTTCTCTTTCTCTCCATGTGGGGGCAGTCGAGTCATTGGGATCAGGGCATGCTATCAATCATTTTCTCTCTCACTCGCTCAAATGCTAGGCCTAGGTCCTATTACTGTAACCTGAAGATGGTGCCGACAGACATGGCAATGCACCTTTGCAGTATTTTTTTTGTGTGTGTGTGTGTGTGTAATTTTTTACCTTATTAGCCCAGAACGTTTTTTTGTGTTATTACATACAGCCGGAAATAACTTTTGGATATCAGAGCGGCGGTAACTCACCAGCATTATGACCAGAAATACGACTTTCTCGTACCTCCCAGGGCAATTTAACTTATCCCAGAGGCTGCTCCAAGACGCCACTGGCGGAGAAGTGGTATTCGGAGTGGTCTGCACAACATCCACCGTTTCAGAGTATATTACTCGCTAATGTTCAGTCCCTGGACAGTAAAGAAGATGAGCTCAGGGTGAGGATCAGGGACTGTAACATACTCCTTTTCACAGAATCATGGCTCTCTCTGGATATACAGTCTCCGTCCATACAGTCAGTTGGGTTCTCAGTACATTGCGCAGAAAGGAATAAAGAACTCTCCGGGAAGAAGAAAGGTGGTGGTGTATATTTCATGATTAACTACTCATGGTGTGATTGTGATAACGTACAGGAACTCAAGTCGTTTTGTTCACCTGACCTAGAATACCTCACAATCAAATGCCGACCGTATTACCTCCCAAGAGAATTCTCTTCGGTTATATTCCCCCTCAAGCCGATACCACAGCGGCCCTCAAGGACCTACACTGGAGTTTGTGCAAACTGGAAACCATATATCCTGAGGCCGCATTTATTGTAGCTGAGGATTTTAACAAAGCAAATTTGAGGAAAACGCTACCATTGCCTGTAGTACTCGCCCATCAAAAACTCTTGACCATTGTTACGCCCCCTTCCGGGATGGCTACAAGGCCCTCCCCCGCTCTCCCTTTGGCAAATCAGATCACGACTCCATCCTACTCCTCCCTTCCTATACGCAGAATCTCATACAGGAAGTACCCCTGCTAAGGTCTTTTCAACGCTGGTCTGACCAATCGGAATCCATGCTTCAAGATTGTTTTGATCACGCGGACTGAGATTTGTTCCGGGTTGCCTCTGAGAATAATATTGATGTATACACGGACACGGTGACTGAGTTAATCAGGAAGTGTATAGGGGATGTTGTTCCCACTGTGACTATTAAAACCAACCCAAACCAAAAAATTTGGATAGATGGCAGCATTCGGGCAAAACTGAAACCGCGAACCACCGCCATTCGTTATCCGGAGGGGATGGCTGCTTTTTTACTGGCTCATAACCAATTGTGCTATTTTGTATGTTTTTTCGCATTGTTTGTAACTTATTTTTTTCACATAATGCTGCTGCTACCGTATCCTATGACCGAAAAGAGCTTCTAGATATCAGAACAGTGTTTATTCACCTCGAACTGGAAGAAGATGTTTTTACTTAATGAGTGACGCTGTTGCTCCCGGACCAGGCCCAAATCATTGTCATTCGTATGAAGAAAAGACGGAGATACAGGGGGCGCAGATCCGGATGCTTTGTGAGAATTTGTCGGCGAGTACATAGACATGGAATCACTGGTCACTTTAATAATGGAACACTAGAGGGCGAACATATCTTGACTTTGGTTGCAAGCAGGACTAAGGCAGAGAGGAAGAGATGGAGCGAGAGGGCTCACTCTCGCCTAAATCTGTCCAGAATATGCCCAATGCATTTCAATGGGCTTAATATGCACACCTAAACTTGTCGCCTGCCTTCCTGCCTTTGCAGCCTGATCTCATAGACTAGACATAGTAAACGTAAATCTGGGACTCTTAATGTGTCTTCCGCATTTAATTAGTATGATAATGTTACACGTTTGGTATGGTTACATAAGACAAAAGGTTACTTAAGAAAAAACGAAAGGGTGGTTGGTCAGGGTGGATGGGTAGGCGTATAATGCGAATGACTAGCAAACCAAAGGTTGTGTGTTCGAATCTTATCACAGATAACTTTAGCATTTGAGCTAAATCGCAACTACTTACTACTTTTGAGCTACGTTGAAACGACTTAGCATGTTAGCTAATCCTTACCCTAACCCTATTTCTAACCCTTTAACCTAACTCCTAACAACAGATTGGAATTCGTAAAACATATCATACGTTTCGCAAACTGATAATATATTGTACAAATTGCAATTCGTAACATACCATAAGAAATGGATGATGGACATCCACAAATTAATACATACCATACAAAACTTTACATATCATACTTATTGTTGTCTCCCGGATTTACCTTTACTATGTTACGTCTATCTCTGAGTCCAGGTTGGCCTTTAGGACAACGACTCCCATAGTTAGGGTGGAGACATGAGCATCTCATCATTATATACAGATATCTGACTAAGGTAACACCGTCATCTTTTAGGGGGCGGTAATGAGGTGACCAATAATGGTTGCAATTGAGATCAGCTGTACGCATATTGATGGTTAATGAGTATCAGCTGGTGATAATCTAGTGCCATCAGTGGTTGCAATAGGCCCCTTATTATTTGAATATATTCCAATAGGCTACATTTTGTAGGCTACCCGTTAGCCTATCCATTGTTACACAATGAAAGGTGTGAAAACCGATAATAGGCTGTTTGTGTTTCCCTGGCTGAGTTGATGAGCTGATTTGGGCTGTCAGTTGATTGACAGATGTAGGCGTACTGTAGAACGATAAGCTTTTCTCCAGTGTGGATGCTCGCCCACGTTTTATAGTTAGTTGTAGGTGGGTAGAGTACTGAAAATCTGTACTTAAGTAAAAGTACTGTCACTTAGATTGTAATCTAGTCAAGTAAAAATAAAAGTAGCCCTCTTAAGAAACTACTCAAGTAAGAGTAAAAAATTAACAATCCCAACGGTGTGTTTGAACATTAAGAAACGTCAATAATCACATATTTCATCAGCGAGCAAGAATCCTTAAAATAACAAATACAGCTATGGGTGCCTCAATCAGATGAAACTACACTTCCGCTACACTTCCCGAGTTACGCTTACACACAGGTGTTCAGAGGATGCTAGATAGCTAATTAGCACAGGTGGTCGCCTCTTGTCTTCCATAAACAAGCACTGTAACATGGAGATATGGCCGTATGGGAACACTAACCCTATCAAGGTGTGTATCAATTTAACATTTTGTAAAAAAATAAATAATAATCTCACTGATATGAAAGATAATAACTTCAAGCTTCCAAAAGCGTACCCCAAGCAATGCCTGTTAATGTTCAGATTAAGCGTTGGGGCTCTTAACACAAACTCCCCCATACAGAAGATGCCTTCATCCAATGACGTATGTGTATTGTAATGGAACTGTGAGTCATGATCATGGGCTAGGCTGGCGCATTCTCTTCCCCCTCGGTTGTTCCGCTACAAGCTGTAAATAAAAAGACATACACCCCCAGTATATGGCACAACTCATACTGAGATGATACACTGACTGTATGACAGATGTGCTTATAGGCCTTTTGTCATAAAAACAGAATTACTTTTAGACAGACACACACACACAGCCAGTTATCTAATATAATAATAATAATAATAATATGCCATTTAGCAGACGCTTTTATCCAAAGCGACTTACAGTCATGCGTGCATACATTTTTGTGTATGGCTGGTCCCGGGGATCGAACCCACTACCTTGGCGTTACAAGCACCGTGCTCTACCAGCTGAGCTACAGAGGATCTAGTGGCAACCTAATGTGATAGCTAGTTAGTTATTGCCACACACATCTGATTAATCTGTTAACTGTTTGTGCCAATGACAAGGTGGCTAGTTAGCCAACAAGTAGAGATCATATGGGGAGCTAAAAACAGGAGATTCAACTTTGTCTGTCAGATTCTGGGTTAGCCAAAGCTACTAGCCATTTGATTTGCACTCGCCCTCGAAACACAATTTCAACAGCAGAATTTTATCTGAGAAATACTTATCTTACTCCAGAAATATATCATATTACAAAGGCAGAAGGTAATTAAAGTGCAACTTAACTCTGATCACGTCTGGCTAAGAACCCATGAACAAAAATATCCTCAGGAGTGAAGATGTGCGCTTCACTTCAAGAGCTGTGGTGGAGATATGGGGTTTGACGGACAACTTTGAGAGCCAATGAACTTAAGAGTTTGATGACAAGCTATTTTAAATACAATTCATTATTCAATGGATTGTGAAACGTTCATACAGACGTAAAGGGGCAACCAATAGTATCGATTCATGTAAAAAAAAAAAAAATCACAAAATTTGGAGTTAAAGGCATACCTCAGGAAGTTGCCGCACCTATTTCGAGTAATTTCTGTCCTAGAGAGGAAATTATCGTTAAGGTTCCACCTTGAAGTCTGACACAGGCTGCTAATACCTATTCAGGAATCAGGGGTGGGAACGTTGTGGTGATTTCCACGTGTAGCAGAGAATTAACAACAAATAGGGCACTGACTGACAGCTGTCAGTGTAACTAGCTAGCATGCTAACCTTAGCCAGCTAATGAAAGGTATGTGAGCACCATTTCAGTTAAGACAGGCATACTGTAAGTCACCAGGTGAAAATAATTATTTCAGAAAAAGACTACCAGCCTACCTGTCAAGAGATGAGTCTCAGCTAAACCGTGCCTATAAAAGCTGTTGACATGTTGAGGGTTGACGCTTGTCTGACTCTTGCCATTTGATAATTCCAGTGAAACCATGTTGGATTCCAGACTTCATTAATATTTGAACATGCACACAGACATTATCAAATAGGTATATAATTTGTTCTCTCTGTTATAATTTCAGCAAGCTAGCTAGCTACAGTATATGTCAATGCATTATCTAAATTCCGCAGCTATAGGCTATATCAATGCATTATCTAAATTGTGGCTATCTGAATTGCTGCCACGAATCTGCCACAGAAATAGAAAGAATATAAGCTCCAGTAATATGGATAGCCTAACTATTGAACGGTTTGGAGCGTGTATTGAAGCAATGGGCAAGTTAATTTAGCATGGCCCGGTGCCCCAGGTGGGTGGAGATATCTCTTTAGGATCAATGGAATGGTCGAAATTAAGCAAACCATGCACAACCAGGGCACCGGGCCATGCAAAATTAATTTGCCTAAAACGTTAGTGGTCAAAACCATTCATCTTGGAGCGGTTCTAAAATGCAATCATATCTGGCAATTTTACCATTTACTGTATAAATGGTCATATATTTTCTTTTAAATGTCCCCCCCACCCCCCTCCTGTAATTCTTACAGAAACCACTTCACAGTGCATTCGGAAAGTATTCAGACCCCTTCACTTTTTCCACATTTTGTTAGGTTACAGCCTTATTCTAAAATTGATTAAATTGTTTTTTCCCCCTCAACAATCTACACACAATACCCCATAATGACAAAGCAAAAACTGGTTTTTAGATTTTTTTTGCTGATATCACATTTACATAAGTATTCAGACCCTTTACTCAGTAATTTGTTGAAGCACCTTTGGCAGTGATTACAGGCTCGTGTATTGTCGGGTATGACGCTACAAGCTTGGCACACCTGTATTTGGGGAGTTTCTCCCATTCTTCTCTACAGATCCTCTCAAGGTCTGTCAGGTTGGATGGGGAGCGTCACTGCACAGCTATTTTCAGGCCTCTCCAGAGATGTTTTGATCGGGTTCAAGTCCGGGCTCTGGCTGGGCCATTCAAGGACATTCAGAGACTTGTCCCGAAACATCCCCACAGCATGATGCTGCCACCACCAGGTGATGAGCGGTGCCTGGTTTCCTCCAGATGTGACACTTGGCATTCAGGCCAAAGAGTTCAATCTTGGTCTCATCAGACCAGAGAATCTTGTTTCTCATGGTCTGAGGGTCCTTTAGGTGCCTTTTGGCAAACTCCAAGCGGGCTGTCATGTGTCTTTTTACTGAGGAGTGGCTTCCGTCTGGCCACTCTACCATAAAGGCCTGATTGGTGGAGTGCTGCAGAGAAAGTTGTCCTTCTGGAAGGTTCTCCCATCTCCACAGAGGAACTCTGGAGCTCTGTTAGAGTGACCATCGGGTTCTTGGTCACCTTCCTGACCAAGGTCCTTCTCCCCCGATTGCTCAGTTTGGCCGGGCGGCCAGCTCTAGGAAGAGTCTTGGTGGTTCCAAACTTCTTCCATTTAAGAATGATGGAGGCCAATGTGTTCTTGGGGACCTTCAATGCTGCAGACATTTTTTGGTACCCTTCCCCAGATCTGTGCCTCGACACAATCCTGTCTCGGAGCTCTATGGACAATTTCTTCGACCTCATGGCTTGGTTTTTACTCTGACATGCACTGTCATCTGTGGGACCTTATATGCCTTTCCAAATCATGTCCAATCAAGTTGTAGAAACATCTCAAGGATGATCAATGGAAACAGGATGCACTTGAGCTCAATTTCAAGTCTCATAGCAAAGGTTCTGAATACTTATGTAAATAAGGTATTTCTGTTTTTTATATTTAATATAGCAAACATTTGTGATATTTCAGTTTTTAAATTTTATTTGTCACATATACGTGTATAGCAGATGTTATTGCGGGTGTAGCGAAATGCTTGTGCTTCTAGCTCCGAGAGTGCAGTAATATCTAACAAGTAATATCTAACAATTTCACAACATATACCCAATACACACAGTATATATAAGTAAGGAATGGAATTTAAGAATATATACATATATGGACAAGCAATGACAGAGCAGCATGGACTAAGATACAGTAGAATATTATAGAATACAGTACAGTGGGGAGAACAAGTATTTAATACACTGCCAATTTTGCAGGTTTTCCTACTTACAAAGCATGTAGAGATCTGTAATTTTTATCATAGGTACACTTCAACTGTGAGAGACGGAATCTAAAACAAAAATCCAGAAAATCACATTGTATGATTTTTAAGTAATTAATTTGCATTTTATTACATGACATAAGTATTTGATACATCAGAAAAGCAGAACTTGGTACAGAAACCTTTGTTTGCAATTACAGAGATCATACGTTTCCTGTAGGTCTTGACCAGGTTTGCACACACTGCAGCAGGGATTTTGGCCCACTCCTCCATACAGACCTTCTCCAAATCCTTCAGGTTTCGGGGCTGTCGCTGGGCAATACGGACTATCAGCTCCCTCCAAAGATTTTCTATTGGGTTCAGGTCTGGAGACTGGCTAGGCCACTCCAGGACCTTGAGATGCTTCTTACGGAGCCACTCCTTAGTTGCCCTGGCTGTGTGTTTCAGGTCGTTGTCATGCTGGAAGACCCAGCCACTACCCATCTTCAATGCTCTTACTGAGGGAAGGAGGTTGTTGGTCAAGATCTCACGATACATGGCCCCATCCATCCTCCCCTCAATACGGTGCAGTCGTCCTGTCCCCTTTGCAGAAAAGCATCCCCAAAGAATTATGTTTCCACCTCCATGCTTCACGGTTGGGATGGTGTTCTTGGGGTTGTACTCATCCTTCTTCTTCCTCCAAACACGGCGAGTGGAGTTTAGACCAAAAAGCTCTATTTTTGTCTCATCAGACCACATGACCTCCTCCCATTCCTCCTCTGGATCATCCAGATGGTCATTGGCAAACGTCAGACGGGCCTGGACATGCGCTGGCTTGAGCAGGGGGACCTTGCGTGCGCTGCAGGATTTTAATCCATGATGGCGTAGTGTGTTACTAATGGTTTTCTTTGAGACTGTGGTCCCAGCTCTCTTCAGGTCATTGACCAGGTCCTGCCGTGTAGTTCTGGGCTGATCCTTCACCTTCCTCATGATCATTGATGCCCCACTAGGTGAGATCTTGCATGGAGCCCCAGACCGAGGGTGATTGACCATCATCTTGAACTTCTTCTATTTTCTAATAATTGCGCCAACAGTTGTTGCCTTCTCACCAAGCTGCTTGCCTATTGTCCTGTAGCCCATCCCAGCCTTGTGCAGGTCTACAATGTTATCCCTGATGTCCTTACACAGCTCTCTGGTCTTAGCCATTGTGGAGAGGTTGGAGTCTGTTTGATTGAGTGTGTGGACAGGTGTCTTTTATACAGGTAACGAGTTCAAACAGGTGCAGTTAATACAGGTAATGAGTGGAGAACAGGAGGGCTTCTTAAAGAAAAACTAACAGGTCTGTGAGAGCCGGAATTCTTACTGGTTGGAAGGTGATCAAATACTTATGTTATGCAATAAAATGCAAATTAATTACTTAAAAATCATACAATGTGATTTTCTGGATTTTTGTTTTAGATTCCGTCTCTCACAGTTGAAGTGTACCTATGATAAATATTACAGACCTCTACATGCTTTGTAAGTAGGAAAACCTGCAAAATCGGCAGTGTATCAAATACTTGTTCTGCCCACTGTATATACATATGAGATGAGTAATGCAAGATATGTAAACATTATTAAAGTGTTCCATTTCTTAAAGTGGCCAGTGATTTCAATAGGCAGCAGCAGCCTCTAATGTGCTAGTGATGGCTATTTAACAGTCTGATGGCCTTGAGATAGATGCTGTTTTTCATTCTCTCGGTTCCAGCTTTGATGCACCTGTACTGACCTCGCCTTCTGGATGATAGCGGGGTGAACAGGCAGTGGCTCGGGTGTGCAATAATTTTGCTAAAACTGTTTTTGCTTTGTCATTATGGGGTATTGTGTGTAGATTGATGAGAATTATATATATTTTTATAAGGATGTAACGTAACAAAATGTGGAAAAAGCCAAGGGGGTCTGAATACTTTCCAAATGCACTGTATGTCACCGAAACATTTAACACTTTTCCTGGATGGCACTAGTCTTGCTCAACAAAAAAAAATCCTCTTTCTCATCTCAACATTTTTAAGTCACTCCAACAAAATGATTTTGAGGTACATTTATATAATATTTTGTAATTTAGAAAAAGTTATGCATATAATCTAATGGAGTTCGATCTATAATTTGTTTTATATATACCAGTAGGGGAGCCTAAAGATAAATGATCCACTTGGTCAGAGAGAAAAATTGTAATCAGTTTTTAATACAGTAGTGTAAAGTGAGTATGTTTCGGGGTCTCAACTTACATTATTTTTTATATTTTTTATATTAACACATACAATCTACCTGCAGTGAAGCCGCTCAACATTTACATTACATTCAGTCATCTGGACCCACAGGAGCAAACAGGGTCAAGCACTCCACCAAAGGGCAAGTCGTCAGATCTCGAACCAGCAACCTATCAGCCACCGGCCCAAGCTCCCAACCGCCAGGCCACCAACCATCCGAGACCCCTCCCAAAGACCTCTCCCCAAAGTACCCCACATCCCACCCCCCCCTGAGAAAAAAATAACTCTCCCTCCATTCCCCACCCCCAAACCCCCCTCTCAAGCCACCGTCCCCCAATGCACCAACAACCAACAAAATGAACAAAAGAGAAAAAATAGAAAAACAACAACAGAAAACAATAATGCAAAAACAGCAAGACCAACTTTATACATTTGAGTGCATGTGTGGCACTATTTACATGTGTGTATGTGTGTGTGTGCACATCACAGGAGGTTGGTGGCACCTTAATTGGGGAGAACAGGCTTGTGGTAATGACCTGGAGCGGAATCAGTGGAATGGTATCAAATACGTCAAACATATGGTTTCCAGGTGTTTGATGCCATTCCATTTCCGTCTTTCCGGACATTATTGTGAGCTGATCTCCTAGTTTCCCTCAGCCCATCCCACCAATCTCTGCTGGCCACCCTCTTCGGATTTCTACGCGCCATATATCTTTAAACTATGATGTGATGTTTAACATACAATTTGAATCGATCTAATCGAATAGAATCCACAGATTGCGAGTTGAAGACAAATACTTTTACTAAGATTATTAGTATATAAGTAATTGACTGACCAGGTCTCTCCAGATTTCACATCAATGCTATTTCTAGGGTCAATTTTAGATTAATGTTATGCTTTTTCAGCCATTCCTGAACCTGAGACCAGAAACAGGCTACATGAGGGCAATACCAGAACAAATGGTCTATTGATTCTGTATCCTCATAACAAAATCTACAGAGCTGCGATTATTGTGTGCTCCAAATATTCAACATTTTCTTGGTGGCAAGAATTCTGTAAGCACGAAGTCTTGAATCTTGTATCGTTTTATATACAGTTGAAGTCGGAAGTTTACATACACTTAGGTTGGAGTCATTAAAACTCATTTTTCAACCACTCCAGAAATGTCTTGTTAACAAACTATAGTTTTGGCAAGTCGGTTAGGACTTCTACTTTGTGCGTAACACAAGTCATTTTTCCAACAATTGTTTACAGACAGATTATTTCACTTATAATTTCACTGTCTCACAATTCCAGTTGGTCAGAAGTTTACATACACTAAGTTGACTGTGCCTTTAAACAGCTTGGAAAATTCCAGAAAATTATGTCATGGCTTTATAAGGTTCTGATCATTCTGACATCATTTGAGTCAGTTGGAGGTGTGTCTGTGGATGTAGTTCAAGGCCTACCTTCAAACTCAGTGCCTCTTTGCTTGACATCATGGGAATATCAAAAGAAATACGCCAAGACCTCAGAAAAATAATTGTAGACCTCCACAAGTCTGGTTCATCCTTGGGAGCAATTTCCAAACGCCTGAAGGTACCACGTTCATCTGTACAAACAATAGTACGCAAGTATAAAGTAAGTATAAACATCATGGGACCACGCAGCCGTCATACCGCTCAGGAAGGAGACGCGTTCTGTCTCCTAGAGATTAACGTACTTTGGTGCGAAAAGTGCAAATCAATCCCAGAACAACACCAAAGGACCTTGTGAAGATTCTGGAGGAAACAGGTAAAAAATATCTATATCCACAGTAAAACGAGTCCTATATCGACATAACCTGAAAGGCCGCTCAGCAAGGAAGAAGCCACTGCTCCAAAACCGCCATAAAAAATGCCAGACTACGGTTTGCAACTGCACATGGGGACAAAGATCATACTTTTTGGAGAAATGTCCTCTGGTCTGATGAAACAAAAATAGAACTGTTTGGCCATAATGACCATCGTTATGTTTTGAGGAAAAAGGGGGCGCTTGCAAGCCGAAGAACACCATCCCAACCGTGAAGCACGGGGGTGGCAGCATCATGCTGTGGGGGTGCTTTGCTGCCGGAGGGACTGGTGCACTTCATAAAATAGATGGCATCATGAGGAAGGAGAATTATGTAGATATATTGAAGCAACATCTCAAGACATCAGTCAGGAAGTTAAAGCTTGGTCGCAAATGGGTCTTCCAAATGGACAATGACCCCAAGCATACTTCCAAAGTTGTGGCAAAATGGCTTAAGGACAACAAAGTCAAGGTATTGGAGTGGCCATCACAAAGCCCTGACCTCAATCCTATAGAAAATGTGTTGGCAGAACTGAAAAAGCGTGTGCGAGCAAGGAGGCCTGCAAACCTGATTCAGTTACACCAGCTCGGTCAGGAGGAACGGGCCAAAATTCACCCAATTTATTGTGGGAAGCTTGTGGAAGGCTACCCGAAACGTTTGACTCAAGTTAAACAATTTAAAGGCAATGCTACCAAATACTAATTGAGTGTATGTAAACTTCTGACCCACTGGGACTGTGATGAAAGAAATAAAAGCTTAAATAAATAATTCTCTCTACTATTATTCTGACATTTCACATTCTTAAAATAAAGTGGTGATCCTAACTGAGCTAAAACAGGGAATATTTACTAGGATTAAATGTCAGTGTCACGTTCGCTTAAGGAGGAGGACCAATGCGCAGCGTTGAATGCGTACATATTATTTATTTAACAGATCACCCGATCAAAGAAACGGAAAACATAGAATGAACACACCCTGGCTCAACATAATGAGTCCCCGAGCCAGGGTGTGACAGTACCCCCCCCTAAAGGCGCGGACTGCGACCGCGCCTAAATAAGAGCAAAAACAGGGGAGGGCTGGGTGGGCATTCCTCCTCGGCGGCTCCGGCTCCGGGCTTGACCCCCACTCCTTCTCGAACCCCCCAAAGTACCCCTGGTCCGGTCTGGCCCTGCTGGCCGGAGCTGGACTGAACACTGGTGGAGCGGATTGCTCTAGCTCCGACGTGAAGCCTCTGACCGGTGCCGGACCAGCCACCGGTGGAACAGGCACGGGCCGTGCCGGACTGACGACGCACACCACTGGCTTGGTGTGGGGAGCAGGAGCGGGCCGAGCCGGGCCGTCGAAACGCACTCCCGACCTGGTGCGGGGAACAGGCACGGGCCGTGCCGGACTGACGACGCACACCACTGGCTTGGTGTGGGAAGCAGGAGCGGGCCGAGCCGGGCCGTCGAAGCGCACCCCTGACCTGGTGCGGGGAACAGGCACGGGCCGTGCCGGACTGACGACGCACACCACAGACTTGGTGCGGAGAGCAGGAACGGGCCGGGCCGGGCTGGCGACGCGCACCACAGGTTTGGTGCGGGGAGCAGAACGAGCCGGACAGGGCTGACGAGACGCACCACAGACTTGGTGCGGGGAGAAGGAACAGGCCGGGCCGGGCTGGCGACGCGCACCACAGACTCGATGCGGGAAGCAGGAACAGGCCGGGCCGGGCTGGCGACGCGCACCACAGGTTTGGTGCGTGGAGCAGGAACGAGCCGGACAGGGCTGACGAGACGCACCACAGACTTGGTGCGGAGAGCAGGAACGGGCCGGGCCGGGCTGGCGACGCGCACCACAGGTTTGGTGCGGGGAGCAGGAACGAGCCGGACAGGGCTGACGAGACGCACCACAGACTTGGTGCGGGGAGAAGGAACAGGCCGGGCCGGGCTGGCGACGCGCACCACAGACTCGATGCGGGAAGCAGGAACAGGCCGGGCCGGGCTGGCGACGCGCACCACAGGTTTGGTGCGGGGAGCAGGAACGAGCCGGACAGGGCTGACGAGACGCACCACAGACTTGGTGCGGGGAGAAGGAACAGGCCGGGCCGGGCTGGCGACGCGCACCACAGACTCGATGCGGGAAGCAGGAACAGGCCGGGCCGGGCTGGCGACACGCACCACAGGCTCGATGCGAGGAACAGGAACAGGCCGGACCGTACTGGGGACACACACCACTGGCCCTACGCAGGGATCAGGAACGGGCCGGACCGGACTGGTAACACACCCCAGTACCTCTCGCCGTGCCTCCACACTTTCCCTCTCCTCTGTGACCAGTGGCCCCCTTAACCTGGCGGCCTCCTCTTCACACCCGCTGGACCGCCTCCATCGCGGCCTCCTGCTGCCCCGTCGTCCACGTCGTGAGCCCCCCTAAAAATTTTCTGGGGTTCTCTCCTCCCCCGTGGACCAGGCCTCCCTAGCTCTCGCCAGACTCTCGATCCATTGCTTCATAGACCAGCCTCTCTCCTCTTCACTTAGCGTGGCCCAGCCGAAACTCCTACTCCCCTGATCCCAGGTCCTTCCTCTCTCCTCTTCACGCTGCTTGGTCCATTTTTGGTGGTTTCTTCTGTCACGTTCGCTTAAGGAGGAGGACCAATGCGCAGCGTTGAATGCGTACATATTATTTATTTAACAGATCACCCGATCAAAGAAACGGAAAACATAGAATGAACACACCCTGGCTCAACATAATGAGTCCCCGAGCCAGGGTGTGACAGTCAGCAATAGTGAAAAACTGAGTTTAAATGTATTTGGCTAAGGTGTATGTAAACTTCCGACTTCAACTGTATATGCAAGAAAAAAAACATATGGGGGATTGGAAGTGATGCAGACAATTACTTTGATGGAAGTTACAATCTATCTGAAATATTAAAGCTGATCTACCCCCTAAAAAAAAGTTACAAATAAAAAAATATTCGGCCTATTGCTTGCCTTGAACATATAAATGTAACGTATACGCTAGGAGTCAGGAAGCAGGTGCAGAAGGTGAGTGTAATAATGAGAATAAGCAGATAAACGAAACAGGAGAAGCGTACTGAACGTGAATAAAACCAATACTGCCTGAAGACTGAGGCTACTGAGGGCTAAATAAAGGGGAAGTAATCAAGGTAATGATGAAGTCCAGGTGTGCATAATTATGGGGAGTAGGTGTGCGTAATGATGGTTGCCAGGTGTGCATAATGTGGGTTGCCAGGACCTGTGGTAAGTAGACAGGCGTTGTTGAGCGCCAGAGAGAGGGAACAGGAGTAGGCGTGACAATAATAAAACAATTGATGAAAACAAATTATTTTCCCTAACGAAAAATACATCTACCCCCTACAAATTTCAATTGATTATAATCCACATAATAATTCACACGAGACGCAGTGCAGCCTGCACATAGCCTACATAGGCTTCTTGAACTGACGTCTCATGGACCTGCAGTCTAAGTTATTGTATAGCATACAAATACCGCTTCCAGCTGCCCCCTGGCGGCGATTCTAAATATCACTCATTCAAATCCTCCTGCTGCAGGAGGGGTCAAATTAAGATCCAACATCTGTATCTGTGCTTGGAGTTCAAAAAGTTAATCGAATGTAAGCTAGCAGTGTTTAAAAAAATCCCAGTGACAGTTTTAAGAATGTTATTCAAAAAACTCTAGACAACCTTTTAGAGTGTTAAGAAAACAAAACTTCTGCAGCAGAGAATATTCTAAGTATGTTATTTAATGCCTTTAAATAATCTATCAATTCCGTTCTTAGAATGTAAGGAACCTCACAGAACCTCCCTGCCACCTGTCATGTAAAAATCTTCCCAGCGTGAAATAGTTCCCAATCGTTCTGATCATTCTGATTGTATTCTGATTGTGACGTCATGCTGTAAGATTTGTCCCAGATTGAAAATGTTCCCAGTTTAATAATTGCATCTCTTTATGTGGATGGCTGAGCTCGTGCGGATGTTTCTCACACCCTCCCTCGACCTAAAAAAACTGTTCTGTGGGCACGTGCATTTGCTTCACACATCCGCTAATCAATGGTGGCCAGGAGTATTGACTCTGACCAATCAGAAGCTTGTTGAGGCGTGAGGTCAGCATATAAATACCCGGACTCACGCGTAAAAGTGCTGAGGGTTGATGTGAGCAGAGACTTGGGCGCAAAGTTTTCGATTGACAGTGCATATATTTGTTTGTTTGTTTGTTAGTTAGCTAGCTAGCTATAAAAACAAGTTCAAACTACACACCTCTGAGAACAAGCCATCTCGATCAGTTACGCTAGTTAGCTAGCTAAATAGGGGGTGTGAGAGAAACATCTGCACGAGCTCAGCCATCCACACAGACGAGCGTGCAATTATTGACTGGGAACATTTTCACGCTGTGAAACATTTTACAACATGACGTCACAATCACAGCACAATCAGAACGATTGGGAACTATTTCACACTGGGAAGATTTTACATGACACTACCTACTTTAAAAACAAGTTCCCAGAACATTCAGCTTTCATTATCTTAGTTAGCTTTCGTTCTCCAAATGTATAAAAAACAGTTTTCCACCAGTTCACCTGCTTTTACACATGATTTCACTATTAGATGCTCAATGTTCCTTTTTAATATATTTTTTAAAGGAATGGTTTTTCCATATTAAAACAAGAGTTCAGTTCACGTAACAGGGTTGACCTTAAATCTGAAGGACGAATGTAAATTAATTAACAATCTTCAGAAATGACATAACTAGGGCTTTACAATGAGGGTGAAAACTTGGGGAAATTATGGGGTTAAGTGAGTTAAAATCTTCCTAGAAGTCAAACAAACGATGTGGGACATGCCAAAATTTGGATTTTAAGAGAAAACAATTAATTCATTTGAATGAAAACACACTACAATTGGAGTGTTAGAGTGTAGATGTAAGTGATCCAACTGTTAAATGTTGTTTTATCAAAATGTACACACATAATGTCACAAGGACATAAAAGGCATTCTATTCAGGGAACAAACCAATAGCTCTCTCCAACAAACGGCTCTTGATTTCATCTATTTCACATCTATTCAATAAACTTTCTGGAACAATTAAGAGTATGTTTCTTAACCATTCAGAGCAAAGATGATTGCATGGCTATCTCAAGAAGCATCACAATGTGGTAAGAGATGCACACAACCACTCATTGTATTATTATTCTGATTGCAAATCATTTGCTTCTTTGTACAACACAGTCATGGCCATGGGTATTTGCAAAGTTCTCCATAAGCCAACTTTTTTCTTTGTTATGAGCAGTTCTCAAGTGTGTGTGTGTGTTTGTGTATGTGTGTGTGTGTGCGCATTTACAGAATCCTGATCATTCAGTGGGGCCTAAAACCAATAACAGCTAACTTGATTTCACTGTCTGTTGAGTAGTCTATTCTGTTCCCATCACACCCCAAGGTGACCGTAACGCCATAATACACTCTGATGTGGAGAGAGAGAAAGAGAGAGAGCGAGAGGGACAATGAATAGAGAGTGAACTGAGAGAGTGGGGGAAGGAGATGAGGTAGAGGAGAGGGGGATGATACAGAGGGTAAGTCCTGACTGTGTCTTCTCTGTCTTCTCTTCATACACTATAGTGCTCTCCCCACAATGTGCTATTAGGCCCCCTCTAATCATATTTATCCAGTAGGGGCCAAGCTGAGGGCTTCTATCTGGACTAACTTAATGCAGTATTGGGGTGAGCCGCCCGGGACCCTGTTGGAGCGCCACGCCGAAATAACAGTGATCAATTCTGACAGGAGCGTTTGAGTGGAGACTGCACTCTCATTTGGCACAGCGCTCAAATGTCATTTCACCTTCGGTGCCCGCTAAAGGTGACATAACTCATCTCTTTGGTGAGGGACAGGATGGCCGCAGAACACATGCTGGGCTGGCGAAGGCTGTATGGGGAATAGAAGAGGCAAAGGCAGTAGAAAGTGGAGAGGACACATGCATTTCTAAACAGATGAGGCAATCCAAAGGAAGCTTGTGACTGATTAAAGTAAACTAAGGTGATCTGGTGTTTTACTGGTGTAAGTTTTGTGTTCTTCTCATGATGTTGTGTTAGGTACGTGAGATGTTGATAAATGTTTTAACTTTCTAAAAGCCCTACACTGCTATAGGTATCGGTTTCCATTGTTACTAATACTATATTGTTAAATGGAACCATAACCCTAGCTACTCTCGTCAGAGCTTTGTTCTCCAGCTACAGTTGGTTAGCCTGGTCCCAGATTTGTTTGTGCTCTTGCCAACTCCTATGGTCATTGCTGTTAGCAGTTGATGTTATTCTTCAATAACACAGACCCCAAAGAAAATCAGGGGGAGAAAAATATATTTATTCAAAGAGAACAAATCATAGTTGTTATGTTGGGAAGTAGATGGTAGATGTTCATTCTTCCCTGTTTTCAATGTTTCTCCACTGAACAAAGAGACAAACAGGATGTAGTTTATTGCCTCAAGCCTAGCATGTGGCTGACCAATTAGAATTCCTTGCAATAAAATTGGGCCAATGGCCAACCCCCCAAGTATCCTGTTTCAGGCTCAATGTATAGACCATTTGGACCAATGAAACTTGCCACATGTAGCTATGAATAAAAACAACTATTTCCATTGATCGTAAATTCCCTCTTGACCACTAGTCCTCTTGACCACTAGTCCTCTTGACCACTAGTCCGCTTGACCACTAGTCCTCTGCGTTGTGTACATTTATCTTCGAATATTCTTACATTGCCATGCCAAACGACTATAGTTGGCTAGACAGTACAAACTGATCTGGGACCAGGCTAACCTGGCATTGGTGCTGCTGCTGCTCTGTAACCTCTCGGTGGTCCTGAGAGGAAAGTGGACAGAAGTCGGTATCAGAAGCGATTGACCCATGGGAGACCCTGTGGTAAGGATTAGCCAAGAGCCTCCGGTGATATCCCTATGCCCATTTCCCCCATCCCATTCCAGCCGCAGGCCCCCTCCCTGTCGTCCCATAGGCCATGGATGCATCCTAAGTGGCATCCTATTCTCTACGTAATGCACAATTGTTTACCAGAACCCATTGGGCCCAGGGTCAAAATAAGTGCACTACATAGGGAATAGGTTGCCATTTGAGACGCAGCCCTAGCCTAACAGGATTGCCACTCCCCTCACTCTGTGTTAAGTCCTTATCAAGGGGCCGTGTGGGTTTAACAGTGTGGAGATGCTGTTTACTAATCCACTTACTGGGACTCTATTGGGATGAAACCGACACATGTTTTCATTTTCGACAGGAGACGCAGGGCTTTGGTTGGATTGGATGTTTTGGCTGTTTGTTGACCCAGCATGCCATGATCTCATTGGTTCTGGCTTCAGGAAGAACTCCAGTGATTGGTAAATTGGGGTGATTCGGCATGGTGGGCATGGTGATGGCTTCCTCGATAGTAACCACCAACCCCATACAGTGAGGGAAAAAAGTATTTGATCCCCTGCTGATTTTGTACGTTTGCCCACTGACAAAGACATGATCAGTCTATAATTTTAATGGTAGGTTTATTTGAACAGTGAGAGACAGAATAACAACAAAAAAATCCAGAAAAACGCATGTCAAAAATGTTATAAATTGATTTGCATTTTAATGAGGGAAATAAGTATTTGACCCCTCTGCAAAACATGACTTAGTACTTGGTGGCAAAACCCTTGTTGGCAATCACAGAGGTCAGACGTTGCTTGTAGTTGGCCACCAGGTTTGCACACATCTCAGGAGGGATTTTGTCCCACTCCTCTTTGCAGACCTTCTCCAAGTCATTAAGGTTTAGAGGCTGACGTTTGGCAACTCGAACCTTCAGCTCCCCCCACAGATTTTCTATGGGATTAAGGTCTGGAGACTGGCTAGGCCACTCCAGGACCTTAATGTGCTTCTTCTTGAGCCACTCCTTTGTTGCCTTGGCTGTGTGTTTTTGATCATTGTCATGCTGGAATACCCATCCACGACCCATTTTCAATGCCCTGGCTGAGGGAAGGAGGTTCTCACTCAAGATTTGATGGTACATGGCCCCGTCCATCATCCCTTTGATGCGGTGAAGTTGTCCTGTCCCCTTAGCAGAAAAACACCCCCAAAGCAGAATGTTTCCACCTCCATGTTTGACGGTGGGGATGATGTTCTTGGGGTCATAGGCAGCATTCCTCCTCCTCCAAACACGGCGAGTTGAGTTGATGCGAAAGAGCTCGATTTTGGTCTCATCTGACCACAACACTTCCACCCAGTTCTCCTCTGAATCATTCAGATGTTCATTGGCATACTTCAGACGGGCCTGTACATGTGCTTTCTTGAGCAGGGGGACCTTGTGGGCGCTGCAGGATTTCAGTCCTTCACGGCGTAATGTGTTACCAATTGTTTTCTTGGTGACTATGGTCCCAGCTGCCTTGAGATCATTGACAAGATCCTCCCGTGTACTGGGCTGATTCTTCACCATTCTCATTTTCATTGCAACTCCACGAGGTGAGATCTTGCATGGAGCCCCTGGCCGAGGGAGATTGACAGTTATTTTGTGTTTCTTCCATTTGCGAATAATCGCACCAACTGTTGTCACCTTCTTACCAAGCTGCTTGGCGATGGTCTTGTAGCCCATTCCAGCCTTGTGTAGGTCTACAATCTTGTCCCTGACATCCTTGGAGAGCTCTTTGGTCTTGGCCATGGTGGAGAGTTTGGAATCTGATTGATTGATTGCTTCTGTGGACAGGTGTCTTTTATACAGGTAACAAACTGAGATCAGGAGCACTCCCTTTAAGAGTGTGCTCCTAATCTCAGCTCGTTACCTGTATAAAAGACACCTGGGAGC
The DNA here is from genome assembly GCF_020615455.1 of Coregonus clupeaformis. Taxonomy (NCBI): domain Eukaryota; kingdom Metazoa; phylum Chordata; class Actinopteri; order Salmoniformes; family Salmonidae; genus Coregonus; species Coregonus clupeaformis. Next base: position 238,571 of record NW_025533676.1, on the reverse strand, counting down.
CAGAAATCTTTCTGATTGAGAAGGGGTCAAATACTTATTTCCCTCATTAAAATGCAAATCAATTTATAACATTTTTGACATGCGTTTTTCTGGATTTTTTGTTGTTATTCTGTCTCTCACTGTTAAAATAAACCTACCATTATAATGATAAACTGATCATTTCTTTGTCAGTGGGCAAACGTACAAAATCAGCAGGTGATCAAAAACCTTTTTCCCTCACTGTACATTAAGCAATATCACAGCATTTCTAAGATAAATTGATACATATTCCCATGTTTAACTTCAAAATGATTCATTCTCCATACCAAGATGGTGATTGATACTGTGATTGATACTGTAGACTAGACGAAAACCAATGAGATAAGGGACGCTATATCCCTATGAATTGATAAATAAAGATCTATTCTATTCAATATCAATCATAATTTAGGGAAGGTCATTTGTGGACATTGCATAAATGTCACCTAATCTATATTTGATGGAAGCTCAACCATTCAGGCTAAGGACACACAGAGAAATATGAAAAGGCAAATGCATTTATCTGTCAAAAGTTCAAATTTTTGTAGTTGCATTCACACAAAGGAAAACATTATGTGCATATTTTGAAGGACAATCCTCTCCGGTGTCCATTATCCGTCAAGTGATGAATCCCATTGAAACATCATTATCTCAATCCATAACATTCTGACTCAATATCCCTGTGTGGCTGTACCCTTAGCCAATTGGTAGAAAACATGTTGGACATTTTTTAATCCAATATCCAATTAGTGTGACCTTTACCACTGTGACAATATGAGGGAGATCCAGTGTAGTCGCATGCTCTTTGTAGTAGAACCAATTAATAACCACAATGTTTAATTAGTTTGACCTACAAACCTACAAGAGCACACATTATTGTATCAACATTATTTAAATTTTACCTGTGCCTTGATAAATGCATGTGCAAACGAATTCCTACAGGCCAACACTACAATCAGACACACAAAATAACACCTTTGGATCTATCTATCTATCTATCTATCTAATCTATCTATCTATCTATCGAATCTATCTATCTAATCTATCTATCTAATCTATCTATCCTGACTGAAGGTGCCTATTCTCTTATTAGTGCATTACTTTTGACCTGGGCCCATTGGGCATATATAGGGAATTTGCTGCCATTTGGGATGCAACCTGAGTGTTCAACTCCTGTGCTGATATATTCACTACCCATTTCAGTTACAGCATGGACAGATACAAGCAGAAAAAAAAGGATATGTTTTTTTAACATGTTTTTTGTTGGGGGGGACCAGTTCTTCTTTTATTTTAGTATTTTTTGGGGGGGTGGGTGTTACAGATACAATTTTAACAAATATTTGTACAATATTCAAACAAGAAAACAAAAAAGAAGTGGGCCTCCACCCCCAACCTCCCATCCCATGCCATTTCCCCAACCCCACCCAGCCAACGTCTTCATCCAACCAACCGCCTCCCCACTCCCGCTCCCTAACACACGGTATAGCAACGTTATAGTAAGAGTGTAGTGGACAGTACTCCAATTGTTTCATTTTCCCTGTTTTCTTTTGTGTTTGATGAGCTCATGCATAGTCATCAGGTGTGAATATGCAAATGTATTATCCACCATAAGGTTATTATCCATAAATGTCAGCCTGTAATGAATTAATCCTGTCTGCCTGTTCGCTCTCCCTGCCTCATTAGCAAAGCTGAGCCTGGCTTATTGTCTTCACGTTCCAATTCCAAATATTATGGCTCTATTTTGGCTCCCCTGGCAGACTTCACTGGACTTCATTAATAGTTTGTTACTGAGTCGCTGGAGGGCCAATTGATGGCCAGAGCTGACTCGCGCCAGCTCGCTCGGCACTCATGCAGTGTCTTGTGGTTTTGGGTTTAGAAACGCAGCCCTGACCCCCAAACCGCTCCCCCGTTGTGGAGCCGTAGTGGCGTTGTCGGCGGTAATGAAAGGACACAAGCGCCGTGCTCACCGTCCCCGAGTCCTCGCAGAGTCAAACAAATTCATTCATAGATGGGCAGTCAAGTTGACTCTCGGTCAAACTGGAATCACCTTCAACGGTAATACAATCCAATGAGACAATTAGGCAGGTAATTGTGTGGTGTTTAGGAAATTGATTTCTTTAAAGCTACCCCAGAGGCACTTCTATTACTGTTGGTTTGCGTTTTAATAAAAATCCAATATGAATTTGCACAAGCCGAGAGTGGAGAAGCTTGGGCACATTATACTAATGGAAGTGAATTCCACTGTCCATAACAATGAAGTCTAATGGTTTAATGTTATCCCCCTCTCACTCAGTTGGCTGTTCATCGAGATATATATTCAGTTACAGGTGATTCAGGGGACTCACTGCTATAACATTTGTTATAGGATTTAAAGGGGAAATCTGGGATTGGTACCTCCATTTTTTGACTTTTGAAATTCATGATATACACACTACCAGCATGGCTACCACAGCATTCTGCAGCGATACGCCATCCCATCTGGTTTGGGCTTAGTCGGACTATCATTTGTTTTTCAACAGGACAATGACCCAACACACCTCCAGGTTGTGTAAGGGCTATTTTATCCCCCGACCTCAACCAAATTGAGATGGTTTGGGATGAGTCGGACAGCAGAGTGAAGGAAAAGCAGCCAACAAGTGCTCAGCATATGTGGGAACTCCTTCAAGACTGTTGGAAAAACATTCCAGGTGAAGCTGGTTGAGAGAATGCCAAGAGTGTGCAAAGCTGCATCAAGGCAAAGGTGGCTATTTGAAGAATCTCAAATATAAAATATATTTTGATTTGTTTAACACTTTTTTGGTTACTACATGATTCCATAGTTTTGATGTCTTCACTATAGTAAAAATAAAGAAAAACCCTTGAATGAGTATGTGTTCTAAAACTTTTGACTGGTAGTGTAGCCATTGATTCACATTGTTGTTGTTTGAATCCCATATTGCCCCTTTAATCATTGGAAACAGTTACACTTACAAAAAGTATGCTCAATATTTCTTTGCTTTTTAATGGTTTGTTGACTTTATATCCAGTCCCATCCAAATCTTGTGGTATAGGATCGGCGAGTTAACACTATCCTAAAACTATACTATTTAAAAATAAAAGCAACAAGGTATCTAATAATATGTTTTCTGTTTGTAAAGTATGTCAGTGATATTTAATAAAAATAACAACATAATCAACAGGCAATTTCTAAAATATAGAGGACTGTAATAACGTAAGGTCGAACATCAGTCTAGATTCCATGATTATGTGACTGAGAAAATATTGAAAGTCTGAACAAATCGTCAGCAAGTTTTTGGATACTGATGTTGGATACTTTATGCAAGGCAATACTCATTTCCGCAGGCGCTGACAATAACCAATTTAAATGCTGTGAGTTGGTGGCCTGACCTCGTTCTAAGCTAAAACAAATCTAAAAGAGAGAGAGGGAGGGAGAAAAGGTAAAGAAACTCAGCACATTCAGTACTGAAGCTGTCCCTTCCACTGAGATATTGTATCATGTTGAATATGGCACACCTCTCAGATGTAATGCCTCGGCTGTGAGAAAGTATAAATAAATAATGGGACAAGTGAAAGCTTTCACATACGTTGCTGGTGCTGTGTGGTGCACAGTTAATGTTTCCATAGTGTGCTCACTTCCTACACATACATAAATGACTAGGGGGGCTTGGCAATCCCAGGGTGCGATACATGCATGCCACATCGGACAAACTCACAGGCTCATACATGTATTAGCTTCGTACATGCTTCAAATGATGTTATGGCATCAAAAACAGTGTACTAAAACAGTGCAACGTTAACACCTCTTCTTATAGAGTTAGTGGAATAATACTGTACGATCACAAACATAGGAACTCTGGCTCCAAGTTCCACCAATGTGTCTTTGACAGATAAACAGATTTGCTTTTGTTTGTCATTTTTTTATGTTATTTTCCCTCGTAGGATTACCATGCTCTTAAATTAAAAGTGCTTGTGTCTCACTATCCCCATCATCATAGTACCTGCTGTGTAAGACTGAGGGCCCAAATGAAGGCAAGGCTTCGGCTGCAGTCAACATGGTCACTCCGGTGCTCCACTCCTGCAGCCGGGCACGCCTGCAGCCGGGCGTGAGCTGCAGCTGCAGCCAGAGGAACGAAACATCCCTCCCCCTCTTTAATTAGGAAGTGGTTATCTGCACGTGTCCCTCCAGGGCCACCAACCTCCCCCTCCTCCTTCTCTCTCCCTCTTCTCCCTTTATCAGAGGTAAGGCGAGCCTCAGGATAACCCCCACAGCATCATGGGAGATTCTGAAAGCGTGAAGATTAAGGAGGGGAGGCAGCACCTGCCAACAGGCTTACCGGAGGATTTGCTCATGTGGCGTAGAGTTTGGGGGGACCTCTCCACACTTCAGGAAAAGTCTGACTTTATTGTGTGTGTGCCTGTGTGCGTTTGTGAGCCTGTGTGTGTAACTGTGTGTCTATGTGTGTATGTTTGGTTGTGTGTGTGTGTTTGTGTGGAACTGTGTATGTCTGCCTGTGTGCGTGTGTATGGTAAGTTGTGGCAATAGTGACATTAACTATTTCCTTGAAAACTTCCAAGAGTTCTCTCATTGTGCGGATTAAAGTGCTGTCAGCCCCTAGCATCCTGGGAGATTCTGGAAACGGAGATTAGGGGGAAATGTACCTGACTGAAGGCTCGCTGAGACATCTGTTCATGCAGAGGAGGACATTAGACAGAGTAAGAGGGTGTGTGTGTGTGTGTGTGTGTGTGTGTGAAATATATATAGAGAGAGGGGGATGGAGAGCAAGAGGGAGAAAGGAGAGAGTCTGTGTAAATCATCGCGTTAACTTATGATATGCATAAAACAACAGTTTATCCTTTATAGCCTAGCCATAGGTACCTTGTCATGCACTCGGAACACAGAGGCCTTCCTCGCTGTCATTGGCCAAACTGAACACACCCAGTGATTGACATATGTTACTTGTTTCAGGAAACTAGGCGTATGTTGCGCATCACTACCTCACAGGAGAGCCATTTAAAAAAATCAAAATTAGTTTTTTGGCAGAAATGCCTTCTGGAACATGTGAAATGTAATTTGCCTTAATAACAAACTTGTATGCCATCTGTAAATATGAATACAATTGTTAAATTACGAGCCTAGTTGATTTAGCCACAGAAAAAGACAGCAACCTTCCCGCTAGCAATGTTTGGCTGAGATAATGAGTAGGTTGGACATGCCGATAGATGAGTTCGGATTGGTATGCCATGTAGCACGCTTCTGTCTATTTGAGCTGTTCAGTATGTATAGGTAATCCTGTCTAACGCAGCTTTAAAAAATATATATATCGCGTAATAGAACTGCATAAGTGTTGCTCTCCAGTTTCTGGAGGACCAAAATTTGAAATCAGTGGAATTAGAGCATGATAGCTAAGGAGATGGAGAAAACACCTGTTTCCGGATTACATCTTCAAACTAAAGGCAACCATGGCTAGTTATAGCTTAATGTTAACTAGCTAACATTGAACCTGGTTGGTTAGCTACGTGCAGATTCATGCAGGGTAGTAATGTCAGGAGTTGGGATTATGGTTCATTGTTTAGATAGCTAGCTAGCTAGCTAGCTAGCTAGCTAGCTAGATGTCTTAACAAAAGACTCCATTATGCAAGTTTCCATTCCAATAGAATGTTCATGATGTCACTGCAACAGCTGTTGATAGACGTAGCTGGTAAATTCGCTCTGGCTATCTACTCTGATTTCAGAGCACTCTCGTCTGAGTGTGCCAGAGCACAGAATAACTGACAAATTTACGAAAGCTCAACACCCGTTGAATATGGCCGGTGTCAGCAGACATTGGCAAAAAAGCATAAATTGTTTCCAGCAGCACAGTTGCAGTCACCAACGCTCTGAATAACATAAAAACAGCCTAACCAGCTCTGCTAAGGCGAGTAAAACGGTCAGAGTGAGCTGTTCTCTCATTTGTGTCTGGAAGTAGCTAGCAAGCTAGCCAATGACTTGACTGCTGTTGTTAGGACAGAACGCTCAGATCAACCCTTAAAGAGATGGGAGGGGCTAAAGCTTAAGAGGGTGTGAACGATGCTGAATGGGTGTAGACAAAGAAGAGCTCTCCAATAGGTGTACCAAAACATTCAAAGGCCATTTTCTCAAAAGTGAGGTTACAAGTTTATCAACTTTCAAAGCAGAATTACTTTCCCATTGTTCCTCAACTGTAGTGTATGATATTCCATACTTTTATCCAATGTAAAAAACACAATTTCAAATGTTGCTACATAAGATCTAATCAAGCCGGTCGGTCACATATGGTCACAGTGCACACATCCCTGCAGCCCCAAGTACATCTGCTGTCTTTCACTGCTTCCCAATGGCATAGCCATTCTTTTTTATCAGGGCCCTGCACTTTGTAGGGAATAGGGTGTAAATTAGGACGGAGCCTCTCACTCACTCACTCACTCACTCACTCACTCACTCACTCACTCACTCACTCACTCACACAAAGAGTATGCTGAATATACCAAACATTAGGGCATGACTGGATGTCCTTTGGGTGGTGGACCATTCTTGATACACACTGGAAGCTCTTCAGTGTTAAAAAACCTGTAGCTTTGCAGTTCTTTACACAAACCGGTGCGCCTGGCACCTACTATCATACCCTGTTCAAAGGCACTTAAATATTTTGTCTTGCCCATTCACCCTCTGAATGGCACACATACACAATCCATGTCTCAATTGTCTCAAGGCTTAAAAATCCTTCTTAAACCTGTCTCCTCCCCTTCATCTACACTGATTGAAGTGGATTTAACAAATGACATCAATAAGGGATCATAGCTTTCACCTGGTTTCACCTGGTCAGTCCATGTCATGGAAAGAGCAGGTGTTCTTTATGTTTTGTTCACTCAGTGTCTTTGAGCCCTCTGATATGAGTGTTCTCATTGAGCTCGTTGAGGGAGATAAACTTGGGGAAATGGCCATCTCTTTGATGCATTAAAGGTCCCGCAAAGTCATCCTATTTCCCAAGTAAAAATAGCCTTTGAATGACCAAAACATCACCCATATATTTGTATGCTATTAACCTTTTCACTCATGAGTTCCAAATATCTCTAACGGTCGCCGTTATGCAAAAGGACAGTTAACACGCGCTAACCAAAACATGCTGCCTGCTAATTATCTATATGTTTCAACTTGTCAACTTCAAGTTATTTTCTAACAAGTTTCATTTTCTAACAACAACATGTGTACGTTCATATCGAAGTAAGTGCCTTATTTTCTGTATATCGTATTGTCGTTTCTACTGTGGCATACAGTATGTATGTATGGAGCATAATGTATTTACAGTTTTATTCACATGTTTTCAAGTACTGGTGACAAATCACGCATTCCGATTATTGCATATATTGTAATGGACACCTATGATGTGTGTAGAATACTTTTTTGAAGGTTGTACTGATTATGAGCTAATGCTAAGCTATTTGCCAGCTATGTGTGGCGCCATGTTTGTTGACATTATACAATGCATTCTGGGTCTCACGTAAACTTCTGTCAGAACAAAGATGTTATAACAAAATGAGGTCAAGGAATGGTTTCACTCATCTTTCAAGTAAACTTACGGAAGTGAATGAAGGGAAGTGAATGATCGTAGACGACACACCCCCTTCAACATGTATACTGCAAACAAACCAAACTCATGTTGTCTCCTCTTCTTATCTTTGGTTGATGGGAAAAAACGAACATGGTGGCGCACACAAACTACCCATCGTCGGTTTACTTTTGATTTTTAGAAAGTGTTTTACTTAATTATTTCGATCAATGGTGAGCTCACCCGTGATGTGATGAATTGTAAATAGTAGCTAAGTACTATTAGCTAATTCATATTGTGGTTTCTGTCAGCCAAGAGTTAGCTAAATATGACCGCTTGTGTTATCAATCTTTCCTCAGTTAGCTCTAGGACTAGCGTAGCCTACATTTTCCGGTTTGGATGATTGTGTTATACTGTAACTACTTCTGTAAATGTCTAACACTGCATCCAAAAATAAACTGGTCACATTCAGGACATAACTTTGTAAGGACTGTGTTTGTGCAAAATGTTTCTGTGAAAAAACAGCGGCCAATCGAAATAAGCATTCTCTAATCACACCGGTTTGAGCGTACGCTGCAGGGACCACTGTAGAATGATCACATCCGTTTGTTGGCACGTGTCAAAGGGTTAAAATGCTCAGATTTGAAGAAATGTTTCCTTTTCTCTCATCTCTATCAGGAAGCCTGAAATAACAGGTTGTAGGCGGGGAGCTTATATTCATGAGCTCGCCTTGACTGGCACACCATTGTCTCTGCAAAATGCTCTCATGTTCATCAGAGCTGATCATGGACTGTTGGATATCAGACAAACAACAGACATACACAATTGCATTTCTATTGTTTTGTAACTAATTACAGAATACAGTTCACTGATACACTTCTTCACAAGAATTAGTAAAGCCTGAGTCACCTTAGAAGCTTAGACATAAGAATGTACGTGAAATCAGGCTACAATAAGTCTACTGGACAATCTATTGGTTGCTCTGCATTAGCATAAAAAATGACAATATGTTCATAATTGTATATAATGATCAGACATTTATTTGATTATTTACAATAGGCCAGCATAGACGAAATATTGATCAACATGAACACTCATGAGAAATAAAGGTGAGACATCATTTGTCATAAAAATTTTTTTAGAGCCATAAGCTTAATATAGGCACCCGGCCGCCCTACAGTGTACAGGACCCAATGAATCGTACAATTTGTAACAAATCAAATTGTATTGGTCACATACACATATTTAGCAGATGTTATTGCGGGTGTAGCGAAATGCTTGTGTTCCTAGCTCCAACAGTGCAGTAGTATCTAACACTCATCTCCCGTCCGAATTCTTGAAAAAAAACAATACAAAGTAACAAAATGTGATATATCAAGTAAAAATGAATAACTTAGACTTTAGGAAATACAACCAACTACTGTCAGGATCGTTAACGGATGAGACGGACCAAGGCACAGCGTGATAAGTGTACATATTTATTTAAGTACACAACACGAACAAAACAACAAACAAACGATACGTGAAGTCCAAGGTAGACTAATAACATACCCTCTACGGAAGAAGATCCCACAACGACTAGTGCCAAACAGGCTGCCTAAGTATGGTCCCCAATCAGAGACAACGAGATACAGCTGCCTCTGATTGGGAACCACCCTGGCCAACATAGATCTAAACGATCTAGCACATCAACATAGAAAATATAACACAGAAACTACACACCCTGGCTCAACATTTCAGAGTCCCCAGAGCCAGGGCGTGACAACTACAGAGATTGATGGGGAGGGGAGTGGGACAGGAGGGGGACCCATGTACCCCACTTCAATCAAGTAGGCTTCGGTCACCCCCAAGATTGAAGCGGAAGACAAATTCAGCTATGGCCTCCTCCTTGTCAGGTCTCTCACACTGGGCAGACAGGGGTCCTGGGATGGACAGCTCGCACAGCTTCCCCACATACGGCGCTGGATCAAGGGTGACCTCGTTGAAGAGGAGATCCAGGAGCCTGTCAACGTAGCCTGTAATGTTTTTGACAAGGGAAAGTTTGTTAAATGGTTAGTGAATTTGATTTCCTTTTATTTACTGTTCAGAGTTATGATGCTATCAATTCGTTGATGTAAGGATCTACTCATTCTATGAATTAATAACTATGACGTACAGTATGTTGGGTCTGTCTTCACAGGCTTTGCAGAATATCCCCCGTTCTTTGCCTTGGGAAAGCATATTTTGTATCACAGCATTCAAGCTGCGGTGGTTGCCTGAGAAGCTGTGCAGACAGAGTAGATGTTGCATTTTCTAAAATGTCTATCATTACAGCTTTGTGATAGTGGAAAGACAAAAGGAGATGGCAAAATATGATTATTCAGAGGTAAATTACAAAAACTCAACTCCTTTTGTGGACAACATTCCTTCGTGCCAGCTGTGTGCTGGCAGTTCTCAGACTCAATGTAGTGGACTTAGGGATGAAAGAACAAAAACCATATAGTGACTATCAGGTGTGTTACGGAAAATACACCATTCACAAGTCAAAGCATCCACAGCCACATTATCTAACGTTAGCCCCCCGATCCCCCCCAAAATGTTGGTTAACATGTCAGACTCATCAAACGCTGATACTTACATTATGGTCAGCGCTTGCAAGATCCACTGTCAATAATGGTACAGCATCCGTCTTCAGGATTAGCTTCCTGGCAAGACCTATCGAATGTTCTCCCCAACTGATAAAGCAACTTCACTCGAAATGTGCACTGCACACGCGTGACCATATCTTAATTTTTGGTGCAGTCTGTCCACCCAAAATGATAAGCAGCCACTGCTGTCGGATGTCTTCATTCTTCGTAAAATAGTGTACGGTTATTTTTACACTGTGGCATCCAGTCACAACACATTGTGCTTTTGCTGGCATGCTGGTAAGTAGCTTTCTACCTAACAGTCAAACCACAGGTGAAAGGTTACCAGTATCTATGGTCATACGTTCTGCTTGAGATTTACGGTTTGTAAACAAAGCCAAAGAAAGGCGTAGGCGCACATGTGATGACGGTTTTAAAGCGGTACATATTTAAATTAGTTAAGATGATAAGAGGCTACCATTGGTGTATTACATTTTCTGTCTTTATTGCATAAAGCCGGAAGTAAATCCTTGGTAATGCCTGCCTCCTGAATGAAATTGGGGGGAGGGGACCAGTAACTTTATGATCAAACTTGAGCAATGTACCAGTTACAGTCAATTTTCATACTTGGGTCACACTACTTTGAACTGGTTTCAGCCAAATATCATCCAATTTGATGAAAAACATGATTTTCACTGTTCAGGACCTTTAATGGACTCTCCTTTGAGTCTGTTAACATCGAGCAAGAACAGAGAGAAGCCCTCAAAGCCAAATCAAACCATCAGTGAACAGGGCCCTCTTGTAGGGAAAACAGAGCAGCGAGGAGAGAGGCGAGTACATGTTATCTATAAACTTCAAATGAGTTTTGAAGAGGGGGCAGCTTAGTTAGAAAACACTTCAGTCTCTTATTTTGAACCATTTGGATCCCTTTGAGCTGAGTTCAATTTTTTTGTTTAGTAAATTATCGTTAATAAAGCACTTTGTCTCTTGAAATAGAATCCAGATGAATATGTTTTGCTCGGCCCCTCTCATCCGAGGCTGGCTGATAGGGTTTTGGAAGCAACCTTGGTGCGATTGAGGTTTATCTACAAATCTGCACTTACTGACTTTGCATAAAGTGCAAAAGCATGCTGATAAATTGTGTCTTTGGGAGGTATTCTCAGCTTTTAGGGCATTCATTGCCACTCAAAAAATATTCAGAAATATGTTCATTTATTACAGGTCAGTGTGTTTAGGCAGTGTATGTAAAAATTAGCATGATGATATCTGGCTAGATGAAATGTTTAGCACTCTATAAGTAGGGCCAGGAGTAAAATCACATCTATTCATCACCGAGTTCAAATACTATTTATTGTATTTCAATTACTTTCGCATACATTTCGAAGTGAGTATTTGAATATTTTGTCTTTGAAAATAGAAGTAGTTGAATATTGGAATGTATTTGGAAATACACTTGGAAAATATTGGCATGTATTTGAAAATACTAAAATACAAAGAAAATATGTATTTAAAATACAAATGCTTAAATACGCATGTATTTGAACCCAGGTCTGACATTGAATAAATTCCCATTCAAGTCTTGTGTTGCACCACTACACTCGGTGCCCTGCGTGAGGATACCTGTGTCCCAAATGACACCCTATTCCCTATATAGTGCACTTCAGGGTACCATTTGGTACACACACAATTATTCTTTAATTATCCACACACTGGTCACCAAATGTAGTAAAATCACAACCAAGATAAAAGACGAGATGAAACCTCCTGAATGACCGACTCCCACATGCATAATCTTTTACCAGGACATGTTTATTTACAGCTGATAAAATGACAGGAGGTTTGTTACAGGGTGTTCCACAGGTTACGGCCACGTCGACAGTTTCCACCCCCTGTGTAAGCACACTCAGTCTGGGGTGTCCAGAGGGGGACACAATACACGGAGCTAGAAACACACCAGTACTCTCTATGGAAACAGACTGAGACGGAGTCCGAGGGGGAGAGATGTGGGAGGAGGGGGAGGAGGGAAGGGGGGAATTGACTCATATTCAGATATAAAATAACATGTACAAATCTCATGGCCATCAGGCACTGTGCTCCCTATTTACAGTTGTTTTAACAGGCTACAGAGCAACTCCAGGACTGCAGGTACAGTTTACACATGTGCTTGGGGGGAGAAAACAAAGCCAGTTTTATGGGGTAAAACAAATGGGGCATGGGAAACAGGGGTAGAGGGGATTCTCAGACACACATGCAGAGCGCTCCAGCCAGAGAATTGATGACTGCGATAAACATGATAATCCGTTTTTAAATTCAGTGTAAGACACACACAGCACACGCAAGCAGCACACATGGACTTATACTTACATGTACAGTACATGCACAGGCACGCACACACACGCAGTGTCACACACATATTTCAGTGGTCAAATACTGTACGCTGCCTGTGCTAATACCCTAGTTACCCTAGCAGAGCCAACTGTCAGAGTCCAGCTAGCCCTCAAGCAGTGGCAAATACTAAATTTCCCAGCATTCACAGCGCCACTGTATAATTAACGACAGGGTCATTACAAACTCATGGGCAGAACGACGGTGTCCATCACGTCGACTCTGCGAGGAACAGTCCAGTCACCAAAGATCATGTGCGCCGCTCCATCGGCTAATGGCAAACATGCCTCCTATTAAATTTTAATTTAATGATTTACACTGTTGCCACTGCAGCAAGGGACCAGGGGGACAATGGGCCGTGGGAAAACCAAGGCATGCTATTATCTTAATTACAGCCTCCATTTCAATGCTGTGAAGTAGTCTAAGGGCCCATGTGTGTGTGTTTTCTTGAGGGTAAAGTGATGAATAATAAAGACCACTGTTACGTCGTCACTGAACTGTCGGACCAGAAATAAAATAAGCGTTTTTTCAGCTGGAGAGCATTCACACAAGAAAGCCTGTTTTTGCTTTTGAAAAAAGACACATCTTTTCCAGGTCTATTTACATAAGAGCTTTGTAAAATATCTTTTTTTCTTTACCTATTTACATGACAACATCAGAGACAGAAAATGAACTGAAAAAAGTGATTGGTTTTTTATAATTAATATTGGCATTAAATTAAAATCAACTATAAATTAAGTGTATCTAAAAAAGATGACTGAAATACTGTATGTCCGTGTGTTGGAGTCCAATCTTTAGCAGTTGAGAACAGAAAAATTTGACATTCATTGGTTTTCGCCTTTAGCCAATAGAATGATGGCACAACTTTCAAATGAAACAAACAATATCGGGTCTTTTTCTTTTTATAGACTACTTTTTTTCCACTAACTACTCACACAACTGTATGACAACCACATTATTTTCACATTTCAATTTCACGTTCATGCCCGATATCATGAACAGCAAAAGAAAAGAAGAAAAAATACATTCAATGTACAGCAGAGTAACCAGGAAAGAACACAAAATGGTCTCTGTTGTTTATTGAGTTTTGAAGTGCGAGATAACAAGCGCTATAACCTGGTTATGGATACACCATGAAGACGGTTAACAAATACACAGGAAACGTTACCCATAACTCTTAAGGGCCTGGTACAGATGAATTTCCTGCCAAAAAAACAGCAATCTGTTTTTGACATTATTGGTCATGGCATCACCATCAAAACCAGTGCTAAAACGCAACCTTGCACAATCCCTACAATGAAGCCAGCTCATTGGTCAACAGTGGCAGGTGTAACTATGTTCATATTCTGTTCAAAATATTTTCAATTTCCTGGCTAACTTCCTGACCACACAGACCATGTGTGCTGACCATGTGGTCCTCCCAGATGTAACCACCTAGAACCATAATGGATCTTGGGAGATTCTGCCTCGACTGGCTAACAAATAGATGTTATCATCAAAGATATTTTTTTCCTGTCATCCTGTCACCTTATGGAAATACATGGTACACTAGTAAAATAATAGAGACAGACGGTCTGCACAGTCAACGCAAAGGATTTTGATCAAATACGCTAAATATATTTACACAAAACTAGCTCTCACGCTCATAACAGCAGATGCACGCTTCAGTGGAAGCTCTCATTCAGACACACCAAGACAAGTATCACTACAATGTGCAAAGGTACCTTTACAGTACCTGTTAATTTTTTTATCTTCTTTAAAACAAAAACAAAACAAAAAATGGTGGCATAACCGATGAGCAAGCTCGACATTCTCTGAGCCAGAAGCTCAAAGAGGAGTGGGCATACTCAGGCATACAGGGGCGGATGTAGCATAGCACACAAGCATGAGACAGGACAACCCAGACATCACATCTTAGACCAGAGCCGCAATAGAATACAGACGAGACTGCTGCAATGAGGGTAGGGTAGCTTACTCTGTAAATGCTACTGTAGGAGATATTTTTACCAGGCACAGCAGACTTGAGTGGGAGTCGATAGTGGTGGTACTTATCCTTAAGACAGAGAGCTTTGATGTGTGTGTGTTCGTGTGTGTATGTATGTATGTGTGTAGGAGCGGGTGGGTTTTGCTAATGGGGATTGAATAAGAGGGGGAAGGAAAATAAATAAAAGCAACGGATAAGCAACGGCCAAGGCGTAAAAAAACAACATCGAAACCAAAGTCAGAGGAAATAAACGAAACAATATTACAATCACTGATCAACACGAAGTGTCTTCGACTGGAGCCATCTTGGATAGAAACAACAACATTGATTAATCACATAAAAACGCTTGTTGTTGGGGTCTTCCTCTCTCTTTCTCTCTGGCTTGCTCTCTCTGATTGGTATTTACACACACTTTTCTTTTTCTCTGGGCCCTTATGGACATATAAGAGATATCATCATATTTTTTTCGGTGTCTTTTTTTTTCTGGGTTTTGGCCTCAGGGTAGGACGCTCCGAAATGTTCTTGTTTGCAGCGAGGGGCGAGAGGGCACACACGTTTTATGCTTTACTGACGTCCTGCTTTGTGTGGATGCTGTTGTCGCTGTGCACTTTGATCTCGATCATGTCGGGCTTGAGCGTCTCCTTCCCGTTCTCCTCCTTCAGCGGTAGCTTCCTGTGGGAGAGAGACAAAGGAGACAGACACATCTGAGAGAGAGAGACCTCAGAGGAAAGGGTTAATTATAACTACACATTTCACTCAACCCATGTCTCACTCATGACCATGGCTGTTAATTGTTAACTACGGTAACAGTAAACATTTTTACATTTTAGTCATTTAGCAGACGCTCTTATCCAGAGCGACTTACAGTTAGTGAGTGCATACATTTTCATACTGTACAGAGAAGACACACATAAACAATCAATATATAGAAATGTGGAATGTGAAAGGACTTAATAATAACTCTGTGAAACGTATACATTTTGATATGACATTTAGATAATGCATTTACATACATGCATACAGAGCATGCATCTTTATTGTAGAACTATAAGAGGTGCGATGAGTGGTGGTTTCCATGGCAGCATAGAGTGAGACGATTGAGAATGATGCATCCATAACATAAGTGACGGTCCCCTACTGCTACTCAATGCACGTAATACATTAAAAGTTAACACTACCTGACTGACTGTCTAATTTAATACATTTACTTTATCAATATATTAAAATAGTGGTTTATATAGTCAACAGTTTCAACAGCCCTCAATTCACTCACTGAACATACATAAAAAATACACAAACAAAAAATGATGTAACAAAAACAATCCTTAATCTTTGATCATAACGTTGAAAATACAACAAAGAACAATCTACACCTGATTCACTTACAGTACGCATACAAGCTCAGTCGATTAAAGACAACACTTCACTGACTGAGCACGGTTGTGGCCTGACTTCGCCATACTCTTTCATACTAAAGCACATTTCCACTACTATATGTCCAGTCCACTACTACAACCTATAACCATGTCGATAAATTATATCAGTTAAGTGTGTGCAAGGGTAACAGCATAAGCCAAGACCTGCAAAACAGACTAAAACATCAACTCATTATGCTTCCTGTCAACTTCAGCTAAAGCGCTGTGCCCTTTACTACTAATAGGCTGCATATTTGGGTAAGAGTGGGGTTACATTATGCTGTGGTTAGACGAGGGACACAAAAAACGTCATACCAGTCAGCATAGCTGGACAAGAAAGCAAGAAAGAGGGTGTCGGCAAAAGCAAGCCAGCATGACGGTATGCGTTGCTATGGTGATTTCAGTAAACAATCAGTGCAAATCTACATCCGGTAGAAAACAACGCTAATGCAAAAGTTGAAATATTTCAACTCTGGCGGCAAGTCCCTTCTACCATGGCAGCTACCGCCAGCATCAACAGCATTTAATGTCGTGCTGTCATTGAAAACAATGACATCCGGTTTGCCGTCTACTATCTACCTCGTAGCATCTAAACGCAGCATTAGGGTGGACAGGGCCTTAGAACCCTAGTGGTTCTGGTTTCTTACTCTGGCTCTGTGAGAGGTGTAGTCTCGTTGGGTTCGTGCACTGGGCTCCCATCGTGGTTAGTTATTCTCTCCTCTTCCGTTCTCATCTCAACGATAGGATCCTTGGACCCATCGCCCCTATGCATAAACACACACAGGCATGAGCATGCACGTGTGTGCACACACAGTTGCACACACACACACACACACAAACTTCAGCAAATCCATTTGTGACACAATGCAGACAGAAGCAGTGCTTTCCTGTTCTCGTCTCTCCTTCTCTTCTATGATATCTCCAGCGGCCATGACTCCGCGCAGCCCTGTATACTTAACCCTCACACAGAAGGCTGAGGAGATATCTCAGTGTGCCTGCCTGTAATCTAACAGAGCCTCAAAGTGACACTAAAGCACAGTGGGGAAGCCTCTCGTTCGCTCGCTTGCTCTTCCCTCCAACAATGTTAATCGCGCCAATAAGGCCATCCACACCAGTGCTTTGGGGCTTGCTGACAATCCAAAGGGATTGCATTGGGCTGAGTCGAGGAACCTGGCTGGCCCTGGGTTCAACCACTTCCTATCTCAGGGGGTTTGGGTGTTAAGCTCCACAGTATGTTAGTAGTGACTCTGAGGGGACCGATGTCCTACAGTGAGGGAAAAAAGTATTTGATCCCCTGCTGATTTTGTAAGTTTGCCCACTGACAAATAAATTATCAGTCTATAATTTGAATGGTAGGTTTATTTGAACAGTGAGAGACAGAATAACAACAAAAAAATCCAGAACAACGCATGTCAAAAATGTTATAAATTGATTTGCATTTTAATGAGGGAAATAAGTATTTGACCCCCTCTCAATCAGAAAGATTTCTGGTTCCCAGGTGTCTTTTATACAGGTAACGAGCTGAGATTAGGAGCACACTCTTAAAGGGAGTGCTCCTAATCTCAGTTTGTTACCTGTATAAAAGACACCTGTCTACAGAAGCAATCAATCAATACGATTCCAAACTCTCCACCATGGCCAAGACCAAAGAGCTCTCCAAGGATGTCAGGGACAAGATTGTAGACCTACACAAGGCTGGAATGGGCTACAAGACCATCACCAAGCAGCTTGGTGAGAAGGTGACAACAGTTGGTGAGATTATTCGCAAATGGAAGAAACACAAAATAACTGTAAATCTCCCTCGGCCTGGGGCTCCATGCAAGATCTCACCTCGTGGAGTTGCAATGATCATGAGAACGGTGAGGAATCAGCCCAGAACTACACGGGAGGATCTTGTCAATGATCTCAAGGCAGCTGGGACCATAGTCACCAAGAAAACAATTGGTAACACACTACGCCATGAAGGACTGAAATCCTGCCACGCCCGCATGTTCCCCCTGCTCAAGAAAGCACATATACATGCCCGTCTGAAGTTTGCCAATGAACATCTGAATGATTCAGAGGAGAACTGGGTGAAAGTGTTGTGGTCCGATGAGACCAAAATGGAGCTGTTTGGCATCAACTCAACTCGCCGTGTTTGGAGGAGGAGGAATGCTGCCTATGACCCCAAGAACATCATCCCCACTGTCAAACATGGAGGTGGAAACATTATGCTTTGGGGGTGTTTTTCTGCTAAGGGGACAGGACAACTTCACCGCATCAAAGGGACGATGGACGGGGCCATGTACCGTCAAATCTTGGGTGAGAACCTCCTTCCCTCAGCCAGGGCATTGAAAATGGGTCGTGGATGGGTATTCCAGCATGACAATGACCCAAAACACATGGCCAAGGCAACAAAGGAGTGGCTCAAGAAGAAGCACATTAAGGTCCTGGAGTGGCCTAGCCAGTCTCCAGACCTTAATCCTATAGAAAATATGTGGAGGGAGCTGAAGGTTCGAGTTGTCAAACATTAGTCTCAAAACCTTTAATAACTTGGAGAAGATCTGCAAAGAGGAGTGGGACAAAATCCCTCCTGAGATGTGTGCAAACCTGGTGGCCAACTACAAGAAACGTCTGACCTCTGTGATTGCCAACAAGGGTTTTGCCACCAAGTACTAAGTAATGTTTTGCGGAGGGGTCAAATACTTATTTCCCTCATTAAAATGCAAATCAATTTATAACATTTTTGACATGTGTTTTTCTGGATTTTTTTGTTGTTATTCTGTCTCTCACTGTGCAAATAAACCTACCATTACAATTATAGACTGATCATGTCTTTGTCAGTGGGCAAACTTGCAAAATCAGCAGGGGATCAAATACTTTTTTCCCTCACTGTATAATAAGCCTGAAAAGTCCATAATGCCAGGCATACACTACACTATTTTTTTTGGCCACGAATTCCCCATCCCACACCAATTTCCATGATCGGGGTGAAATCCTATGAACTTGGGCTAGGATCAGTACGTTGGGACTCGTGTAGTTTGAGCGAGTCAAGGACACACAGATGATGGCTGTTCCATTCTCCAGACCCCTGTCAGTTGTCTGAGAATTTTTGGACATTTTGGTCGTGCATCTTGTAGTATGAGCAGTGCTACAACGCGATTGGGCAAGGATTGCTGACAATAGCCAATGAGCACTCAGCATGTGAGACCAAAACAATGATGGCGAAGAGGAAAGCAACAACAACACACACCGTGTGGAATGAGGTGATGGAAGATAGATTGGTGGAGCTGTGGAGAGAACGCAATGCCTTTTCAATGGGCAAGTTCATTTTACATGGCCTGGTGACCCGGATGAGCAGAGTTTGCTCATTTTAGAACATTCCAATGGTCCTTAAGTGAAATCTCCACCCACCCGGGGCACCAATATCACATCTGCATCCTACCATGACAAAAACCAAAAAGATTATTTCATATTATCATTATTATTTCATATTAAGTCCATATTCTGCTCCTCTGTCTCTTAAAAAATAAAAATTCTGCACATAATAATGTGCACACAAATAAACCAGCTCACTGTTTGCGTGTCGGCAGTTTTTTCCTACGACAACCGAGAAACTCAGAGCAAGATAATAATAAATAATAATAATATGCCATTTAGCAGACGCTTTTATCCAAAGCGACTTACAGTCATGCGTGCATACATTTTTGTGTATGGGTGGTCCCGGGGATCGAACCCACTACCTTGGCGTTACAAGCGCCGTGCTCTACCAGCTGAGCTACAGAGGACCACACTAGGGAATCATCATGTAATGTGAGCAACCTGGGGTTGAGGATGGACAGAATGAAATATTTGAGACAAGGAAATCGGCGCACGTCCAAGTTGTTAAGATTTTAGAAGTCGTGTTGTGTATGCCCAGCATAAGGTTCAGTCCTCAAACAGTCTGAGACGGCCGAATATAAACGTGTAAAGACAATTGACAAGTACCATCCACATTAAAGCAGCTTGCGGGCCGCATTTGGCTTACGGGCCTGTAGTTTGAGACCCCTGCTTTAAACACAAGAGAGAAACGAGTCCAAGTCCTCTAAACAGCATGTAGGAAACAAATATAAACCATGCTCTTTATGAAGCAAAAGTGCAGTGCTCAAGTCCCATGAATGAACCAGACCTTAAATATCCTATTATAACCTATAATATAAGACAGCACTCCTAAGCCAAAGATGATTCAATTACTATTTCTTCCAAGATGTAGAACTAATCTTACAAACCTAAAAAAACATGGTCAGTTACTTTGCCACTATATTTGCCACTTAGTGAAAAGTGTACAGTGCTTTAAATGCTAAACAATAATTAAGTGTAGGAGATTAATTGCACATTTATCTCGGTAGAAGACATAAATGGGTTAATCAATACTGTTCGGTGTTGTACATAAACAAACTGGAACATTATTCTGTGTAATTTATTCCATCCTAATGTTATTCATAGTAATATTATGTCCCCAAATGCATTTTTCTAGATTTGGACGTGTGTTAATTTGTTTTTATATAATGTTGTGCTTGTTTATTTAGCTTTTTAAGCACTTAGAGATGTTTTATTGTACTGAAAAGCACTATATAAACTAAATAAATTATGATTATGAATTATTTCTGTTTCTATAGAAACACAATGTGAATCTCTTAAAAGGACACAAACCGTTTATAAACACCTTTTCCACATAAGCACGTCCTTGCTCAATACAAAATTAATTATGGCAGGCAAAACCACATCAAATATGTAACTAAATAACTCATATTATACATTGCTAATGCACATTTATATGTTTAGTCACCTAAAAATGCTGAAAGCATTCATTCCTGAAATCAATGAATAGTTAATTAGCCAGTGAATTAAAGTTAAAGTTTAATTTAATCAAATTATTTAGTGATAATGTGATTCTTTGGGAAATATAAAGTGGGCAGCTATTGTTCAACACCCCTGCAGATCTGAGACAATTGAGTTGGTGTAGGCAGTAGCTCCAGCTAGTTTATTTTATTTTGCTTACACCCAGTCTAATCAGATCTAGCGAGGCTGCAAGGAAGGGAACAACTTTTTGGAATAAGATGCTGCCCAAAGCAAACTGGTAAACCACGCTGTATGTTTTCCGTCATAGACATGACCAGCACAACCATACACGGATTACGTAGCACAACCCTACACGAGTCAACTCCATCAGAATCAAATGTAACTATACATATGGTATTAACTCTTTCCATTCACCACTTACTGGCATGAGTAGGTGGACCATTTACATGTAAGTGTCTTACATAACTTATACAATCCTACAGAACATTCAACACATCTCTAAGACTTAGAATCCCATCTTAGCTCCACTTAAGCACCGTGATGGACCTGAATTAGCATCTTAAACTTAAAGCATCTCCTACTTTCCATTAATCCAAATCCCTCAGATGTGTAGAAAGGCCTGAGTCAGAGGCAGTCAGAAGTCTCAGCAGGAAGATTTCACCCACCCACCGGCCAGACAGTCACACGCACGCGCACACACACACACACACACACACACACACACACACACACACACACACACACACACACAGCAGACTCCATTACACCTCCCTGTGACTCAGCACAATGTCAGTCTAGCTACACGCTGTCTTGTTAGGCTCTTCCCTTCTCATCCCTTGCCTCAAGTGAGAGACAGCACGTAGGCACACTGACAACTCTCCCACTCTATCCATCTTTCTCCCTATATTCAGATCTCCTCTTGATTCATCTTTCACTCTCGTTCTCCCCAACCCCTATCTCTCGCTCTTTCCATCTCTCCCTATCTCTATCGCTCTTTCACTCTCACTCTACATCCATTCTGCTGTGCTAGAGTCATCAGTCCTATCTTGAATGTATTAATTATTCATGCTTTTGTCAAATTAAACTCCAGTTCCATGGGAATGAAAGCGGAGGTACATAGTAATAGCTGTGGTTTTGTAATGGCATGCTCAGTGAAGCCTGAACACAGATAAGCACACACTGTACCTTGATTTAGACACTCTGAACAAACACATAGCCTTGTATTCCCCCTCTCTCACACATACAGATTTGTCCGCGTACACTACCAGTCAAAAGTTTGGACACACCTACTCATTCAAGGATTTTTCTTTATTTTTACATTGTAGAATAATACTGAAGACATCAAAACTATGAAATAACACATATGGAATCATGTAGTAACCAAATAAGTGTTAAACAAATCAAAATATATTTTATATTTGAGATTCTTCAAATAGCCACCCTTTGCCTTGATGACAGCTTTGCACACTCTTGGCATTCTCTCAACCAGCTTCATGAGGTAGTCACCTGGAGTGCATTTAAATTAACAGGTGTGCCTTGTTAAAAGGTAATCAGTTGTGTTGTGACAAGGTAGGGTGGGTATACAGAAGATAGCCCTATTTGGTAAAAGACCAAGTCCATATTATGGCAAGAACAGCTCAAATAAGCAAAGAGAAATGACAGTCCGTCATTACTTTAAGACATGAAGGTCAGTCAATACGGAACATTTCAAGAACTTTGAAAGTTTCTTCAAGTGCAGTCGCAAAAACCATCACGTGCTATGATGAAACTGGCTCTCATGAGGACCGTCACAGGAATGGAAGACCCAGAGTTACCTCTGCTGCAGAGGATAAGTTCATTAGAGTTACCAGTCTCAGAAATTGCAGCCCAAATCAATGCTTCACAGAGTTCAAGTCACAGACACATCTCAACATCAACTGTTCAGAGTGGACTGTGTGAATCAGGCCTTCATGGTCGAATTGCTGCAAAGAAACCACTACTAAAGGACACCAATAAGAAGAAGAGACCTGCTTGGGCCAAGAAACACAAGCAATGGACATTAGACTGGTGGAAATCTGTCCTTTGGTCTGATGAGGCCAAATTAGATTTTTGGTTCCAACCGCCGTGTCTTTGTGAGACGCAGAGTAGGTGAACGGATGATCTACGCATGTGTGGTTCCCACCGTGAAGCATGGAGGAGGTGTGATGGTGTGGGGGTGCTTTGCTGGTGACACTGTCTGTGATTTATTTAGACTTCAAGGCACACTTAACCAGCATGGCTACCACAGCATTCTGCAGCGATACGCCATCCTATCTGGTTTAGTGGGACTATCATTTGTTTTTCAACCGGACAATGACCCTTCACACCTCCAGGTTGTGTAAGGGCTATTTCACCAAGAAGGAGAGTGATGGAGTGTTGCATCAGATGACCTGGCCTCCACAATCACCCGACCTCAACCCAATTGAGATGGTTTGGGATGAGTTGGAACGCAGAGTGAAGGATAAGCAGCCAACAAGTGCTCAGCATATGTGGGAACTCCTTCAAGACTATTGGAAAAGCATTCCTCATGAAGCTGGTTGAGAGAATGCCAAGAGCGTGCAAAGCTGTCATCAAGGCAAAGGGTGGCTACTTTGAAGAATCTCAAATATAGTTTGATTTGTTTATTACCTTTTTGGTTACTACATGATTCCATATATGTAATTTCATAGTTTTGATGTCGTCACTATTATTCTACAATATAGAAAATAGTAAAAATAAAGAAAAACCCTTGAATGAGTAGGTGTGTCCAAACTTTTGACTGGTACTGTATATGTAAAGTTTGGACAGGTGAAAATAAATATGTCTGAAACCAAATGGAGGATTAACTTTCACCTATCCAATTTTTCCAGATCAGAATGTATGAGGGAAAAGGGAGTAGAAAGAATTGAGATACACTCTGAGTGAGTGAGTGAGTGAGTGAGGTAGTGAGTGAGTGAGTGTGTGAGTGAGAGAGTGAGTGAGAAGGTGAACAATAGCTTGCGACTAACTGCCTGACTGACTGACAATGTCACATCACACATTCTATGACACAAGGTCAGTCTTCGCAGTTCAAAGGTCAAAGGTCCACTCACAGGTAGGCGGCCTTGCCCTCCTCCATCTCCTTGCTCTTGCCGCTGGTGGCCGTCTTCTTGCTGCAGAGTTTGCGCGTGATGCACATGAGCAGGCCGCACTGGCGCAGGAAGTAGCAGCTCACGTCCACCACCACGAGGACCAGGAGGAGGCCGACCAGGCCCAGGCCCACCACAGGCCCCAGGCCCAGGCCGCTGAACAGGGAGTCTGCTGGATGGAGGCCGGACAGAGAGAGAGTTCTGTCACTCAACGAGTTACAGAGAAAGAGTAAGTGACACATATCATATTAATGTAACCCAGGCCCCCCACAGGCCCGAGCCCAAGGCCACTGAACATGGAGTCTGCTTGATGAGAGAGTATTGTCACTCAACGAGTTACATAGGCATCAGACACACATCAAGGTGATATAACCCGGGCTGAGCCACATCACCACTGCCCCCAGGCCCAGGCTGCTGAACATGGAGTCTGCTAAGACGGGAGAAACAGAGAGCGAGCCCTGTGGGAAACTGCTATAGACCACCAAGTGCTAACAGTCTCAATATGTGTGAAATGCTCGATAATGTATGTGATATCAACAGAGAGGTATATTTTGTGGGTATTTTAAATATTGACTGGCTTTCATCAAGCTGCCCACTCAAGAAAAAATGTCAAACTGTAACCAGAGCCTGCAACCTGGTTCATGTTACCAGTCAACCTACCAGGGTAGTTACAAACAGCACAGGAATAAAATCATCAACATGTATTGATCACATCTTTACTTATGCTGCAGAAATGTGCTTTAAAGCAGTATCCAAATTCATTGGATGTGGAGATCACAATATAGTAGCCATATTTAGGAAAACCAAAGTTCCAAAGGCTGGGACTAATATAGTGTATAAGAGGTCATTCAATATGTTATGTAGTGATTCCTATGTTGTTGATGTAAAAAATATTTGTTGGTCTGTGGTGTGTAGTGAGGCACAACCAGACGTTGCACTTACTAATAAGCATGCACCCATTTAAGAAAATGACTGCATGAAGCCAAGATGGCACCAACATACAAGGCAGCTCTGCTTCTAGCTCCTAAGCAACTTTGCAGTATTTTGTTTTTTTGTGTGTTATTTCTTCCATTATTAGCGCAGAACGTTTTCATCTCATATGTATATACTGTATTCTATTCTACTGTATTTTAGTCAATGCCAGTCCGACATTGCTCGTCCTAATATTTATATATTTCTTAATTCCATTCTTTTACTTTTAGATTTGTGTATTGCTGTGAATTGTTAGATACTACTGCACTGTTGGAGCTAGGAACACAAGCATTTCACTACACCCACAATAACATCTGCTAAATATGTGTATGTGACCAATACAATTAGATTATATTTGATTTGTAAAAACGGTTAAATCACCGTGGATTGAAGAGGAATTAAAAAATTGTATGGTTGAGAAGGGTGAGGCAAAAGGAATGGCAAATAAATCTGACTGCACAACCGATTGGCAAACATACTGCAAATTGAGAATCATGTGACTAAACTGAATAAAAAGAAGAAGAAACTATACTATGAAACAAAGATAAATGATATAAAGAATGATAGCAAAAAGCTTTGGAGTACCTTAAACGCAGCTCCATCATTCATAGAATCAGATGGCTCATTCATCACAAAATCCACTGATATTGACAATTACTTCAATGATTTTTTTATTGACAAGATTAGCAAACTTAGGCATGACATGCCAGCAGCAAACGCTGACACTACACATCCAAGTATGACTGATCAAATTATGAAAGACAAGCATTGTAATTTTGAATTCCGTAAAGTGAGTGTGGAAGAAGTGAACAAATGATTGTTGCCTATCAACAATGACAAGCCACCGGGGTCTAACAACTTGGATGGGAAATTCCTGAGGATAATAGAAGGCCAATATTGCCACTCCTATTTGCCATATCTTCAATTTAAGACTACTAGAAATTGTGTGCCCTCAGGCCTTGAAGGAAGCAAAAGTAATTCCGCTACCCATGAATAGTAAAGTCCGCTTTACTGGCTCAAATAGCCGACTAATCAGCCTGCTACCAACCCTTAGTAAAATTCTGTTTGACCAGATACAATGCTATTTTACAGTAAAGAAATTGACAACAGACTTTCAGCATGCTTATAGGGAAGGACATCGAAACAAGCACAGAACTTACACAAATGACTGATGATTGGCTGAGAGAAATTGATGATACATATATTGTGGGAGCTTTTTTGTTAGACTTCAGTGCAGCTTTGACACTTTCGATCATAGTCTGCTGCTGGAAAAATGTATGTGTTATGGCTTCACACCCTCTGCTATATTGTGGATAAAGAGTTACCTGTCTAAAAGAACAAATAGGGTGTTCTTTAATGGAAGCATCTCCAATATAATCCAGGTAGAATCAGGAATTCCCCAGGGCAGCTGTCTAGGCCCCTTACTTTTTTCAATCTTTACTAACGACATGCCACTGGCTTTGAGCCAGTGTGTCTATCTATGCGGATGACTACTACAGCGACTGAAATGTCTGCAACACTTAACAAAGAGCTGCAGTTAATTTCAGAATGGGTGGCAAGGAATAAGTTAGTCCTAAATATTTCTAAAACTAAAAGCATTGTATCTGGGACAAATCATTCACTAAACTCTAAACCTCAACGAAATCTTGTAATGAATAATGTGGAAATTGAGCAAGTTGAGGTGACTAAACTGCTTGGAGTAACCTTGGATTGTAAACTGTCATGGTCAAAATATGTTGATTCAACAGTAGCTAAGATGGGGAGAAGTCTGTCCATAATAAAGCACTGCTCTGCCTTCTTAACAACATTATTGTCATGACTTGCCATCATGGGTTGAGGATCAAACATGCCAGCTAGGCAAAGGTTTGAACACCCCCTTTCCTGGGGGCCAGTTTTATGACCGGTCTAAATACCGTGCAGACTTTCCCTTCCTTGCCATGAAGTATTGGGAGAAAGGACCCCTTTGTTAACAACGGAAGTCTTCCCGCCAAGACTCCAACATCCAAAAGTGGATAATGAAACAATATTCCTACTTAAAATAATGTGGGAAATGGTTGGTGGGGACTTAAAGAACAATCATGTCAAATTCGTTACTATGTTGTGATGTCATTAAAGATGGTGGAACAACATAACTGTATCTCTGGAGGGGTACACTTCCCAGTTATGAGGTTTGCATCTAATTGTTGTATAAAACAAATGATTTAAGTATAATAATACTTTGTGAAGATAACAATGTGAATTTAGCATTCTAGATGAGATTATTGTTTTCCATATTGATTTGTTCTCAGTCAGTGGCCATGCCCAGATGAGCACAAACATGATGGAACGCCCCTTTTACCCCGAGTGCATAAAAAGCCATCTGACAAAATTCACCTCAGACCAGCAGATGTGAAGCGTGAGCTAAACGTTGCAAATGGTTGAATTTCTACCAGACCAGGAAGCCCACGGCTTAAAATGGTTGACACTCTACAAGACCAGCAGACGTGAAGCGTCAGCTAAACGTTACAAAATGGTTTAAAACTACAACTCCATTACCAAAGGAAGACCAAGCATACTACGGTATAAGCCGGATGTTGCAAATGGTTGAATTTCTACAAGACCAAGAAGCGTGAAGCTGAAGCTATACGTTACAAAATGGTTAGACCAGAAAGACCAGAAAACGTGAGACGTTAGTCCACACGTTTGAAATGGAGAAACTCTGAAACTCTCAACCTCTACCCGAGGTGAAGAAGAAGACCATGCACTAGACCTTATCATCGCAGTCTGCAGCTGGCATGTATAGTCGTCTAGAGAACTTTCACTACAGACACGAGAGCAGAGGACAATCCCTCTCAGACAACCACTGGTACATCTGAAGTATCCAGTCTAACCACTACTACGACCAGAAACTCTACCAAGGACATTGGGATCTCTGGTGGGCAAACCAAAGTCCTACATCATCAACTCAACTATCGAGGACAGCTACACGTAAATAAATGTTGCATTTCTAATCTGAATGAGCGTATTTGGGTGCATAAGTATTACGTCAGCATAGTAACCACGATAGTTTGAATCTCTGTCTCTCCCTTCCACTCTGACCCTC
This sequence comes from Coregonus clupeaformis, assembly GCF_020615455.1. Lineage (NCBI taxonomy): Eukaryota > Metazoa > Chordata > Actinopteri > Salmoniformes > Salmonidae > Coregonus > Coregonus clupeaformis. The sequence goes on along the minus strand of NW_025533676.1, from coordinate 210,598 downwards.
CTTCTACCCAAGCATTCATGCTATTGTTAGTCCAGTCCACTAGGGACCTGTTTTCATTGTATAACGTTAGTAATCAATGACCTGTGTGTGTGTGTTTGTATTGTGTTATTATTTAGTTAGTTAGTAAATAAATAATTAAGCCAATTTATGTATTGCTGATTCATCAATAAGGTTAGGGTTCTTGCAGGTTCATGGATTATGCGACGTTCAGAATGAGACTGTTGAAGTAATTATTAGATAAGTGACTGTTATCGATATATAACATATATATTCAAAGAGTTTAATTCGGGAGATGGTAACTCATTAAACAACTTCTTCCATGGTGCCCCAAATTCCTAATGAGTTAATTGTTACATGATTCATTTAATCGAGTGACAATTAAACATAGTTAGGTGATTCAATAAATAACAGTCATACATTAAAGTAAGTCACGTCACAACACTATAAACAAGGCAGGTCCTACAGGCCATAGTTTTGTCGCACCTGGACTACTGTTCAGTCGTGTGGTCAGGTGCCACAAAGAGGGACTTATTACAATAGGCTCAGAACAGGGCATCATGGCTGACCCTTAAATGTATATGGGGAGCTAACATTAATATTATGCATGTTAATCTCTCATGGCTCAAAGTGGAGAAGAGATTGACTTCATCACTACTTGTTTTTTTAAGAAGTGTTGACAAGCTGAATGCACTGAGATATCTGTTTAAACTACAAGCACACAGCTCGGACACCCATGCATACCCCACAAGAAATGCCACCAGAACAGACTATGGGAGGCGCACAGTACTACATAGAGCCATGACTACATGGAACTCTATTCTACATCAGGTAACTGATGCAAGCAGTAGAATCAGATTTTATATTATGCATGTTAATCTCTCATGGCTCAAAGTGGAGAAGAGATTGACTTCATCACTACTTGTTTTTTTAAGAAGTGTTGACAAGCTGAATGCACTGAGATATCTGTTTAAACTACAAGCACACAGCTCGGACACCCATGCATACCCCACAAGAAATGCCACCAGAACAGACTATGGGAGGCGCACAGTACTACATAGAGCCATGACTACATGGAACTCTATTCTACATCAGGTAACTGATGCAAGCAGTAGAATCAGATTTAAAAAATAGATGAAAATACACCTTATGGAACAGCGGGGACTGTGAAGAGACACACAGACAGGTACACACACACATATATGCACATAAATGCTAGCACTCTACAAACACGTACATTGAAATAACGTTGTATGGTGGTATTATACATTTTGTATTGTAGATACAGTGCATTTGGACCCCTTGACTTTTTCCACATCCCCCCCCCCTCATCAATCTACACACAATACCCCATAATGACACAGCAAAAACAGGTTTTTATAAATTTTAGCAAATGTATAAATAAAAAAACTGAAATATCACATATACATAAGTATTCAGACCCTTTACACAGTACTTTATTGAAGCACCTTTGGCAGCGATTACAGCCTCGAGTCTTCTTGGGTATGACGCTACAAGCTGGGCACACCTGTATTCAGGGAGTCTCTCCCATTCTTCCCTGCAGATCCTCTCAAGCGCTGTCAGGTTGGATGGGGAGCGTCACCGCACAGCTATTTTCAGGTATCTCCAGAGATGTACGATCGGGTTCAAGTCTGGGCTCTGGCTGGGCCACTCAAGGACATTCAGAGACTTGTCTTGAAGCCACTCCTGTGTTGTCTTGGCTGTGTGCTTAGGGTCATTGCCCTGTTGGAAGGTGAAGCTTCGCCCCAGTTTGAGGTCCTGAGTGCTCTGGAGCAGGTTTTCATCAAGGATCTCTCTGTACTTTGCTCCGTTAATCATTTCCTCGATCCTGACTAGTCTCCCAGTCCCTGCCACTGAAAAACATCCCCACAGCATGATGCTACCACCACCATGCTTCACTGTAGGGATGGTGCCAGGTTTCCTCCATACGTGACGCTTGGCATTCAGGCCAAAGAGTTCAATCTTGGTTTCATCAGACCAGATAATCTTGTTTCTCATGGTCTGAGAGTCCTTTAGGTGCCTTTTGGTAAACTCCAAGCGGGCTGTCATGTGATTCTCCCATCTCCACAGAGGAACTCTGGAGCTCTGTCAGAGTGACCATCGGGTTCTTGGTCACCTCCCTGACTAAGGCCCTTCTCCCCTGATTGCTTAGTCTGGCCAGGCGGCCAGCTCTGGGAAGAGTCTTGGCGGTTCCAAACTCCATCCATTTAAGAATGATGGAGGCCATTGTGTTCTTGGGGACCTTCAATGCTGCACACATTTTTTGGTGGCCTTGCCCAGATCTGTGCCTCGACACAATCCTGCCTCGGAGCTCTACGGACAATTCCTTCGACCTCATTGCTTGGTTTCTGCTCTGACATGCACTGTCAACTGTGGGACCTTATATAGACAGGTGTGTGCCTTTCCAAATCATGTACAATCAATTGAATTTACCACAGGTGGACCCCAATCAAGGATGATCATTGGAAACAGGATGCACCTGAGCTCATTTTCGAATCTCATAGGTATTTCTGTTTTTAATTTTAATACATTTGCAAACATTTCTAAAAACCTGTTAACGCTTTGACATTATGGGGTATTGTGTGTAGATTGATAAGGATTTTTCTTTTTTTTATTCCATTTTAGAATAAGGCTGTAACGTAACTAAATGTGGAAAAAGTAAAGGGGTCTGAATACTTTCCGAATGCACTGTATGTAGTAGTGTAATTATGTTATATGATGTACTGTTTTATCTTTTGTTTTATGTGTAATGTAAGTTTGTTAATGTGTTTGGACCCCGGAAGAGGGGATCCACAATAAAATACAAAATACTGAGTAACCCACACAGACACCAGACAGAAAGAACACAGTCACAGTAACCTTCAAACAGAGAACCAATAACCCAGACAGGCATAGTACAAATCATACATTAAAATACCCCATTTCTACAACAGAGTCTGCTAAGGCAGGGCAAGAGGGACAGAGAGAACACTGTCACTCACCGAGCCAGATAGGCATAGACTGAGATACTATACGCTCAGGATCCTGCATAGAGTGCCAATAACCAACCCAGACAGACACACATGTCATAGTCATATACTCCAGGCATAGGCTGTTGGAGATAAATGCAGGCCCAGGCAGGACAAGAGGACATAGAGAGCTAGACAGACAGACAAACAGACAGACAGACACTGTGAGCCATTACCTGTGCCGGTAACCTGGACAAAGGTGGTCATACCAAATAAATACGATACCCCTCACTGAAAGCTACCCCAGCTATTTCCACATACAGTGGGGGAAAAAAGTATTTAGTCAGCCACCAATTGTGCAAGTTCTCCCACTTAAAAAGATGAGAAAGGCCTGTAATTTTCATCATAGGTACACGTCAACTTTGACAGACAAATTGAGGAAAAAAATTCCAGAAAACCACATTGTAGGATTTTTAATGAATTTATTTGCAAATTATGGTGGAAAATAAGAATTTGGTCACCTACAAACAAGCAAGATTTCTGGCTCTCACAGACCTGTAACTTCTTCTTTAAGAGGCTCCTCTGTCCTCCACTCGTTACCTGTATTAATGGCACCTGTTTGAACTTGTTATCAGTATAAAAGACACCTGTCCACAACCTCAGACAGTCACACTCCAAACTCCACTATGGCCAAGACCAAAGAGCTGTCAAAGGACACCAGAAAAATTGTAGACCTGCACCAGGCTGGGAAGACTAAATCTGCAATAGGTAAGCAGCTTGGTTTGAAGAAATCAACTGTGGGAGCAATTATTAGGAAATGGAAGACATACAAGACCACTGATAATCTCCCTCGATCTGGGGCTCCACGCAAGATCTCACCCCGTGGGGTCAAAATGATCACAAGAACGGTGAGCAAAAATCCCAGAACCACACGGGGGGACCTAGTGAATGACCTGCAGAGAGCTGGGACCAAAGTAAAAAAGCCTACCATCGGTAACACACTACGCCGCCAGGGACTCAAATCCTGCAGTGCCAGACGTGTCCCCCTGCTTAAGCCAGTACATGTCCAGGCCCGTCTGAAGTTTGCTAGAGTGCATTTGGATGATCCAGAAGAGGATTGGGAGAATGTCATATGGTCAGATGAAACCAAAATATAACTTTTTGGTAAAAACTCAACTCGTCGTGTTTGGAGGACAAAGAATGCTGAGTTGCATCCAAAGAACACCATACCTACTGTGAAGCATGGGGGTGGAAACATCATGCTTTGGGGCTGTTTTTCTGCAAAGGGACCAGGACGACTGATCCGTGTAAAGGAAAGAATGAATGGGGCCATGTATCGTGAGATTTTGAGTGAAATCCTCCTTCCATCAGCAAGGGCATTGAAGATGAAACGTGGCTGGGTCTTTCAGCATGACAATGATCCCAAACACACCGCCCGGGTAACAAAGGAGTGGCTTCGTAAGAATCATTTCAAGGTCCTGGAGTGGCCTAGCCAGTCTCCAGATCTCAACCCCATAGAAAATCTTTGGAGGGTGTTGAAAGTCCGTGTTGCCCAGCGACAGCCCCAAAACATCACTGCTCTAGAGGAGATCTGCATGGAGGAATGGGCCAAAATACCAGCAACAGTGTGTGAAAATCTTGTGAAGACATACAGAAAATGTTTCACCTGTGTCATTGCCAACAAAGGGTATATAACAAAGTATTGAGAAACTTTTGTTATTGACCAAATACTTATTTTCCACCATAATTTGCAAATAAATTCATTAAAAATCCTACAATGTGATTTTCTGGATTTCTCATTTTGTCTGTCATAGCTGACGTGTACCTCTGATGAAAATTACAGGCCTCTCTCATCTTTTTAAGTGGGAGAACTTGCACAATTGGTGGCTGACTAAATACTTTTTTCCCCCACTGTATATATATATTTTTTTACCACAGCAAAAATATCTAATCTCATACATATTATGCGAATACACACTTAAGCCATTAGCTCAGATTCCTCTCCTCTCCTCTTCTGGGCTGTGTCCCAGTACTGTAGTGCACTATATAGGGCTAACGGTAACATTTGGGACACACCCCTGGTGTTTTCTGATTGTGAGCACCGGTGACCTTGGTGTTAATCAAACAGAGCCAGTGGTATGGGGTCAGAGCTGAACACCTACAGACACCTTCGAACGAGAACGAACGACACTGGCGGCAAGCGCAATCAGTGGCAAGCACCGTCAGAGCTAACGAGCAGCTTAGCACAAGGAAGAGAGGGAATAGAGAGAGATGAAGATTGAGAGAGAGAGAGAGGGAGAAAGAAAGAGAGCCTTGTGGCTAGGAATTCTAATTAAAGTAGTGTGTTTTTAGTGTTGCATCATGGGACATGAGGCAGCGGCAAACCTCTTTGATTGGATCAATATTTCTCCTCCGCCACGGGGCTCTCTTTGCCGGCAAATGTATCTGAATTCATTTGAAGGCAGATGAGCCAGAGCTTAGTAGATAGTAACCACTTTCCTGTCTCCCATGAAGAATGTTAGCTTGCATCCCAAATGGCACCCTATTCCCTTTATCGTGCACTACTTTTGAGTAGGTGAGCAGTAGTGCAGTATATAGAGAATAGGGTGCCATTTGAGACGTACAGTGGGGAAAAAAAGTATTTAGTCAGCCACCAATTGTGCAAGTTCTCCCACTTAAAAAGATGAGAGAGGCCTGTAATTTTCATCATAGGTACACGTCAACTATGATAGACAAATTGAGAAAAAAAAATCCAGAAAATCACATTGTAGGATTTTTAATGAATTTATTTGCAAATTATGGTGGAAAATAAGTATTTGGTCACCTACAAACAAGCAAGATTTCTGGCTCTCACAGACCTGTAACTTCTTCTTTAAGAGGCTCCTCTGTCCTCCACTCGTTACCTGTATTAATGGCACCTGTTTGAACTTGTTATCAGTATATAAGACACCTGTCCACAACCTCAAACAGTCACACTCCAAACTCCACTATGGCCAAGACAAAAGAGCTGTCAAAGGACACCAGAAACAAAATTGTAGACCTGCACCAGGCTGGGAAGACTGAATCTGCAATAGGTAAGCAGCTTGGTTTGAAGAAATCAACTGTGGGAGCAATTATTAGGAAATGGAAGACTTACAAGACCACTGATAATCTCCCTCGATCTGGGGCTCCACGCAAGATCTCACCCCGTGGGGTCAAAATGATCACAAGAACGGTGAGCAAAAATCTCAGAACCACACGGGGGGACCTAGTGAATGACCTGCAGAGAGCTGGGACCAAAGTAACAAAGCCTACCATCAGTAACACACTACGCCGCCAGGGACTCAAATCCTGCAGTGCAAGACGTGTCCCCCTGCTTAAGCCAGTACATGTCCAGGCCCGTCTGAAGTTTGCTAGAGTGCATTTGGATGATCCAGAAGAGGATTGGGAGAATGTCATATGGTCAGATGAAACCAAAATATTACTTTTTGGTAAAAACTCAACTCGTCGTGTTTGGAGGACAAAGAATGCTGAGTTGCATCCAAAGAACACCATACCTACTGTGAAGCATGGGGGTGGAAACATCATGCTTTGGGGCTGTTTTTCTGCAAAGGGACCAGGACGACTGATCTGTGTAAAGGAAAGAATGAATGGGGCCATGTATCGTGAGATTTTGAGTGAAAACCTCCTTCCATCAGCAAGGGCATTGAAGATGAAACATGGCTGGGTCTTTCAGCATGACAATGATCCCAAACACACCGCCCGGGCAACGAAGGAGTGGCTTCGTAAGAAGCATTTCAAGGTCCTGGAGTGGCCTAGCCAGTCTCCAGATCTCAACCCCATAGAACATCTTTGGAGGGAGTTGAAAGTCCGTGTTGCCCAGCGACAGCCCCAAAACATCACTGCTCTAGAGGAGATCTGCATGGAGGAATGGGCCAAAATACCAGCAACAGTGTGTGAAAACCTTGTGAAGACTTACAGAAAACGTTTGACCTGTGTCATTGCCAACAAAGGGTATATAACAAAGTATTGAGAAACTTTTGTTATTGACCAAATACTTATTTTCCACCATAATTTGCAAATAAATTCATAAAAAATCCTACAATGTGATTTTCTGGATTTTTTTTCTCATTTTGTCTGTCATAGTTGATGTGTACCTATGATGAAAATTACAGGCCTCTATCATCTTTTTAAGTGGGAGAACTTGCACAATTGGTGGCTGACTAAATACTTTTCCCCCCACTGTATACACAGCTTTGCAAGTACTCCTCAAGGGTAAACAGAACAATGTTAAAAACATTTTACCTTATTAATAGACAGCCTAATGTGGAGCTGTTTTTCTTTTGCGGTAGAGGTTAGGCCTTGAACACTTCGTCAATGAATGCAATCAATTCAACATGGGTAGTAATAAAACAGTTAAATATAGGGTGAATTGAACTAAATAAATTAAAATCTATTGAATAAAATAATCACGCAAAAGCCGCCATGTTATGAAAAGAGAAAACTATGGAATACACATAGAAAAAGAAAAGAAAACAGTAATAGATGATTGGCCTTCCCTGAGCTACAAACCCCATTCTGAATGAAGGATAAGGACAAAATAATAATTTAAGGACATAGAAGAGACACAATTACTTTTATTTACCCCTAGTTGCCTTCTAAATAGGACATTATGAGAATTTGGTCATAGCCATAGAAGGGTATTTACTGTTGTGCTGAGTCACATTCTGCACACTTCCTGGTTGTTGTCCAATAGGCTCCTTTGGTTTGGAGGCTGGTGGCTCTGGCCCTACGGCTTTAATCCCCTTGTATCATAGTAATACAACTTTACTATTCAATTATAGCCTTTTGAAGGACAGGGACAGATCCTTATGGATCAAGACAATTACAGGAAGCAAAAGAGAGACAAAACATAGTGTTAGTGCATCACTTTAATGTCGTAGAGTTTGGGGGTTATAATGAAGAAAACTTTTACCTGGTTGTAATCTGACATCTCTATAACTAGAAACCAGTTTACAAGCAGGAAGCAACGTCATTATAACGTCCAATGTCAATATTTGCCGACTGGGTATGATGGTTCACTGACCACGGTCCAAGTAGTGGAAAGAACATTGTCAAAGCATATATAGTAAATTAGAAATAGTTTGGGATTGAAAATGGGGCATTCCATGAATAGTGTCGCTTTTCCTCACAGTGGCACATACTCTCTAAACCGTATCAATCTTTCTTGAGCCGGTAGCTCAGCAGTCGTTTGCCTTGTATTCCATTGCGAGCCTGGTTTGATCTCTGCATTATTGGAGGGAATCAATGGACGTGAAGCAACACATTTCAAATGAGCGGGACCAAGGAAGGAAGCCAAGGGGAAATACACAGCGCATTTCGACTTTTCACACCTCCGATTTCCAATTTGCTGAGCAATAAGGTGAAATGAAAAAGAATCCTCGCCAAGTGAATGTAATTCAAATCTTGACAAAGACATGTTGTAAATGTCTATTAGGTGCCTTGCAATTTTCAAACGATGATAGTGGGGGTGTCTCAAGGTCTCGGGGTAGCTAGATCTCTCAACTGAAAACAATGAAAATAAAAAAGGAGGGAAAACAGAAAAGGAGAACAAGGAGAAGTCTCGTTCTGCTGTCAAGTGCCTCTGGGGTTAGCTGCTCTAGCTGCCTAGCTTCTGTGTGTTCCAAATTCATTCCAATCTATTCTGCCAAATGTATTACCTGGGCTCGGCTTCAAAACACAACTACTACTACTTCCTTTCGCAGTGCCGAGTTATGTTTTTGAGGCCTTTGAGAATAACAGAGACCATATCAGTTCCAGAGCCCCAGTGAGGGAATAGAACTCTATATCTTATCCTCTTAAAATAATCCAAGTAATGACAAATCAGCTCATAGTAGTAGAAAAGACCGGAAATGACAACGCTAATTGCGTGTCTTTATAGTCTTCTACTCTATATCCTATCAAACCGATGGCGATGTGTATCAATTTCCCTGTCTGCTTATTCCATGTCATTAATCTAGAAAGCACCTCCTATTGGCTCTTGATTTATTAGCCCATTAGCGGCTCAATTTGATAGCCTGTTAATGCTAGTCATCCTGCAACACTCTCAGAGTGGGAGCCATCCGTATGCATCTGCGTCTCTGACATCGACTCATTAGGCCTGAGCACTGATTGAGTTGCACTTGATTATATCTGAGAGGTTGTTAGTCGAATAACAATGACTAAACGGGAGCCATTGATTGGGCGGAAACTTGCGGGTGCTAATGCATTTTAGGGATAAAACATCACTGTGAGTGTGTGTGACTGTGATGCCATCATAGCTAGACTTAAGGGTACACTTTGTGCTCTATGACATGGGGAAGTATTGCTACTCCATTAGAGAAAGCCTTGGAAGAGAATCAGCACACCCACACCAGATCCTCTTATTCAAGAGATAAGAGGAATGATGAGTCTCCACCATTACTAAGGCTGAAGTACACTTCAATAATCAGGAAATGGAAAAACCATCAAAGACTATTAAGGAGTCTGAAACAATAATGTTGTTTTAAACTAGAGTGTTGTCTGGAGCAACATATATGTTGTAAATCATTCTTCTCGTGCTATTTCAAGCAAACTAAGAAGTGTATAACTTTGCACTTTAATGCTTGAATTGCATGTACTATAATATCTACTCTATAATGTCATTTTAAACATTCTCCTTGCAGTTACGAGACAACATTACCTTGACCAAAAGTTTAGCCCTCCTTTCACTCTTTATCCCAGTGCTTTTACAGTGTTCCATTTATACTGTCTACTACATCTCTTCCACATCCAAGACCAAAGGTCACAGAGACATTAGACACAGATATCCAGGCACTTTCTCTCCTTAACCACTCTCCAACAATTCGGCAAGAGCGATGACTCACGAAAAGGACCCGAGAACTGGCCTGCACACAACTCCAAAACGGCGAGCCCAAACGGAGCGTTACCACCGAACACGCTTTTAAAGAGCAAAGTACCCTCGTTGCCGCTAGGGTTGTGGAACTAAATGGGTCCGACCATTTGGGCCCGACGGTGTGGTGATTGCTGTAAAGCACATATAAAAGTGTTCCTGGGAAAGGCCTAGAATCAGCCACTCGTTAAATCACACGGCTCAAATGACTCAAAATGACCGCATAAATGGGATGCCTGACGACCGAACGACTGTTATCATAGTGACTTGACATGGTCTGTCCTTTCGGAGAGTTTCTGTCATATTCAGAGGCTCCACCAGGGATTATTGCGTAGAAATGTTAGAGAAAGTACTTAAGGGTCCCTTAGGGGTCATGGCGGTGAAGAAAAAAAACAGCCAGGCTAATCCGTTCCCTCTGTCTTTTTATCTGTTCCCTCATATTTGTATTAATTCCCTCAGATTTTTTTTGCCATTCCCCCTGATAAAATAAAATAATCTGTTCCCTACTATTTTTTATTGGTTCCCTCTTCTCTTTATGTAGGCTACCATGACGGTCCCACTTCGCCGATAACATATTGCAGCCTATATGCTTAAAATGGTGGTGATCAATGACCATTCAATAGCTTATATTCATATGCCTCTGAATCATAAGGGCATATTAGTAACGGCGTTTAAAACCACTCAAGGTGCAAATATGCTGCAATGATGCACTCTCATCCCTAGGCAGGAATTCCGTCTGGCTCTGCTTGATGAAAGTATTCAGACCCCTTGACTTTTTCCACATTTTGTTATGTTACAGCTTTATTCTGAAATTGATTAAATTGTTTTTTTCACTCATCAATCTACACACAATACCCAATAATGACAAAGCAAAAACTGGTTTTTAGATTTGTTTGCTAATTTATTTAAAATTTTTGGGAAACGGGCTGCCATTTGCCTTTTACTGAGGAGTGGTTTCCGTCTGGCCACTCTACCATAAAGGCCTGATTAGTGGAGTGCTGCAGAGATAGTTGTCCTTCTGGAAGGTTCTCCCATCTCCACAGAGGAACTATAGAGCTCTGTCAGAGTGACCATTGGGTTCTTGGTCACCTCCCTGACCAAGGCCCTTCTCCCTCGATTGCTCAGTTTGGCCGAGCGGCCAGCTCTAGGGAGAGTCTTGGTGGTTCCAAACTTCTTCCAATTAAGAATGATGGAGGCCACTGTGTTCTTGGGGACGTTCAATGCTGCAGAAATCTTTTGGTACCCTTCCCCAGATCTGTGCCTCGACACAATCCTGTCTCAGAGCGCTACGGACAATTCCTTCAACCTCATGGCTTGGTTTTGCTCTGACATGCACTGTCAACTGTGGGACCTTATATAGACAGGTGTGTGCCTTTTCAAATCATGTCCAATCAATTGAATTTACCACAGGTGGACTCCAAGTTGTAGAAACATTTAAGGATGATCAATGGAAACAGGATGCTCCTGACCTCAATTTAAAGTTTCATAGCAAAGGGTATTTTTGTTTTTTGTAGATTGCAAAAAATATTTATTTTTTAATCAATTTTAGAATAAAGCTGTAACGTAACAAAATGTGGAAAAAGTCAAGGGGTCTGAATACTTTCCGAAGGCACTGTATATTCCGGAGCAGTTTTTTAGCTACCTACCCTAGCCTGGAAATTAGCTCATTTCGAGGTGAATGTATTGTCATCACAAAAAAGCAAATAGCTATCAGTTTTAGTTATGAACATAGAGCCATCTCTCTGTGCCTGGTTGTCTACGTCACACAAGATGTTCACCTGCCTAGCGCAGGGATGAGAGTGCATAATTGCACCTGTTAACACCGAAGCCTCTTGGAAATGATGCACAATAAATGTGCAAGCCTTTCCTTTCTGTCTCCGATGAGTCACATGTACAACTGTAAACTACATAAACACATACAGGTGCTTGGATGCACCACGTTTTGCTGGACGTATATGACCCTAACTTGAAGCACGAGGGGTACGCGCCCAAAATTGACAAATGTTCATGTTGTCCAAGTGAGCCTATTTGGTTTGCATTGTAAACATACAGTTGAAGTCGGAAGTTTACATACACTTAGGTTGGAGTCATTAAAACTAGTTTTTCAAACAATCCACACATTTCTTGTTAACAAACCATAGTTTTGGCAAGTCGGTTAGGACATCTACTTTGTGCATGACACAAGTAATTTTTCCAACAATTGTTTACAGACAGATTATTTCACTTATAATTCACTGTATCACAATTCCAGTGGGTCAGAAGTTTACATACACTAAGTTGACTGTGCATTTAAACAGCTTAGAAAATTACAGGAAATGATGTCATGTCTTTAGAAGCTTCTGATAGGCTAATTGACATCATTTGAGTCAATTGGAGGTGTACCTGTGGATGTATTTCAAGGCCTACCTTCAAACTCAGTGCCTCTTTGCTTGACATCATGGGAAAATCAAAAGAAATTAGCCAAGACCTCAGACATTTTTTTTTAGACTACCACAAGTCTGGTTCATCCTTGGGAGCAATTTCCAAACGCCTGAAGGTACCACGTTCATCTGTACAAACAATAGTACGCAGGTATAAATACCATGGGACCACACAGCCGTCATACCGCTCAGGAGGAAGATGCGTTCTGTCTCCTACAGATGAAAGTACTTTGGTGCGAAAAGTGCAAATCAATCCCAGAACAACAGCAAAGGACCTTGTGAAGATGCTGGAAGAATCAGGTACAAAAGTATCTATATCCACAGTAAAACTAGTCCTGTATCGACATAACCTGAAAGGCCGCTCAGCAAGGAAGAAGCCACTGCTCCAAAACCACCATAAAAAAGCCAGACTACGGTTTGCAACTGCACATGGGGACAAAGATCGTACTTTTTGGAGAAATGTCCTCTGGTGTGATGAAACAAAAATAGAACTGTTTGGCCATAATGACCATCGTTATGTTTGGAGGAAAAGGGGGGGTGCTTGCAAGCCGAAGAACACCATCCCAACCGTGAAGCACGGGGGTGGCAGCATCATGCGGTGGGGGTGCATTGCTGCAGGAGGGACTGGTACACTTCACAAAATAGATGGCATCATGAGGAAGGATAATTATGTGGATATATTGAAGCAACATCTCAAGACATCAGTCTGGAAGTTAAAGCTTGGTCGCAAATGGATCTTCCAAATGGACAATGACCCCAAGCATACTTCCAAAGTTGTGGCAAAATGGCTTAAGGACAACAAAGTCAAGGTATTGGAGTGGCCATCACAAAGCCCTGACCTCAATCCAATAGAACATTTGTGGGCAGAACTGAAAAAGCGTGTGCGAGCAAGGAGGCCTACAAACCTGACTCAGTTACACCAGAGCTCTGTCAGGAGGAATGGGCCAAAATTCACCCAACTTATTGTGGGAAGCTTGTGGAAGGCTACCCGAAACATTTGACCCAAGTTAAACAATTTAAAGGCAATGCTACCAAATACTAATTGAGTGTATGTAAACTTCTGATCCACTGGGAATGTGATGAAATAAATAAAAGCTGAAATAAGTCATTCTCTCTACTATTATTCTGATATTTCACGTTCTTAAAATAAAGTAGTGACCCTAACTGACCTATGACAGGGAATTTTTACTAGGATTAAATGTCAGGAATTGTGAAATACTGAGTTTAAATGCTTTTGGCTAAGGTGTATGTAAACTTCCGACTTCAACTGTACATCATTCAGTTATGACTGCCAGTGAGACTCCTTGATTTTCAGGCTTTTGAAATTACTTAGGCTAATTGAGGGGGTTTTCACGCCCATTACTTATTATTTGCCCTTATGATTTAGAGGCATATGAAAACACTGAAACTGGAAATAAGCTATTGAATGGTAAGTAATCATCACCATTTGAAGCCTGTAATTAACTAAATATAATTATGTTATGGGTAAGTGGGACTATCATGGTAGCCTACATAAGGAGAACAACAAATAAAACATCTGAGGGAACAAATACAAAAATCAAAGGGAATGGAAAGAAAACTAGGGAACGGATTAGCCTGCCAGTCTTTTTTTCTGCACCATGACCCCTAAGTGGCTCCATAAGAAAGTAAACATTTTCAAAGCATTTCTAGGATGCTTCCCGAACCTAGTTTATCTCCAAACTTAAATTACTCTTGATGAAAAAAATGTATTGCAACAGTGTTGAGTGTTTTGTTTTGCATGTACATGCTTGTGAGTTGTCACGCCCTGGCTCTGGGGACTCTTATATGTTGAGCCAGGGTGTGGAGTTTCTATGTGTTATTTTCTATGTTGTGTTCTAGTTCGTGTTTTCTATGTTGGCCAGGGTGGTTCCCAATCAGAGGCAGCTGATTCTCGTTGTCTCTGATTGGGAACCATACTTAGGCAGCCTGTTGGCACTTTTGTTTTGTGGGATCTTGTTCCGGAAGGTTTGTGTATTTAACCTAGGACTTCACGTATCGTATATTGTTTTGGTTCGTTGTGTGTACACTAATAAAAGTATGTACGCCTATCACGCTGCGCCTTGGTCCGCTTCATCATGTGTCAACGATCGTGACAGAAGATCCCACCTCGACTGGATCAAGCAGCGTGACGAGGAGAGAGGATGGACGTGGGAGGAGAAGAGTGAGAGTCTGGCGAGAGCCATGGAGGCCATGTTCACGGGGGAGAGACAAGCCCAAAACATTTTTAGGGGGGGCTCACACCGTGGATGGCGAGGCAGCGGGAGGCCGCGATAGAGCGGTTCGGCAGGTTTGCAGAGGAGGCCGCCAGGTTACGGGGGCCACTGGTCACGAGGGAGAAGGAGAGTGTAGAGGCACGGCGAGAGGTACTGGGGTGTGTTACCAGTCCGGTCCGGCCCGTTCCTGATCCCCGCACAAGGCCAGTGGTGTGTGTTCCCAGTACGGTCCGGCCTGTTCCTGTCCCTCGCACCAAGCCTGTGGTGCGCGTCGCCAGCCCAGTCTGGCCTGTTCCTGCTCCCCGCACCAAGCCTGTGGTGCGCGTCGCCAGCCCGGTCCGGCCTGTTCCTGCTCCCCGCACCAAGCCAGTGGTGCGCGTCGCCTGCCCGGTCCGGCCTGTTCCTGCTCCCCGCACCATGCCAGTGGTGCGCGTCGCCAGCCCGGTCCGGCCTGTTCCTGCTCCCCGCACCAAGCCAGTGGTGCGCGTCGTCAGCCCGGTCCGGCCTGTTCCTGCTCCACGCACCAAGCCAGTGGTGCGCGTCGCCAGCCCGGTCTGTTCCTGCTCCCCGCACCAAGCCAGTGGTGCGCGTCGCCAGCCCGGTCCGGCCTGTTCCTGCTCCCCGCATCAAGCCAGTGGTGCGCATCGTCAATCCGGCACAGCCCGTTCCTGCTCCACCGGTGCCTGGTCAGGCACCGGTCAGCTGCTCCACACCGGAGCCTGAGCAATCCGCTCCACCGGTGTCCAGTCCAGCTCCGGCCAGCGGGGCCAGACCAGACCAGGGGCGCTACGGGGGGGTAGCGAGAGAGTGGTGGTCACGCCCGGAGCCGGATCCGCCCCCGAGGTGGAATGCCCACCCGGCACCTCCCCTGTTGGTTTTGGTTGACGCGGTCGCAGTCCGCGCCTTTGGGGGGGGGGGGTACTGTCACGCCCTGGCTCTGGGGACTCTTTTATGTTGAGCCAGGGTGTGTAGGTTCTATGTTATAGTTTTCTAGGTTTCTGTTCTAGATCGTTGTATTTCTATGTTGGCCAGGGTGGTTCCCAATCAGAGGCAGCTGATTCTCGCTGTCTCTGATTGGGAACCATACTTAGGCATTCTTTTGGCACTAGTTTATTGTGGGATCTTGTTCCGGAAGGTTTGTGTATTTAACCTAGGACTTCACGTATCGTTTATTGTTTTGGTTCGTTGTGTGTACACTAATAAAAGTATGTACGCCTATCACAATGCGCCTTGGTCCGCTTCATCATGTGTCAACGATCGTGACAGAAGATCCCACCTCGACTGGATCAAGCAGCGTAACGAGGAGAGAGGATGGACCTGGGAGGAGATGAGTGAGAGTCTGGCAAGAGGGATGGAGGCCATGAGCACGGGGGAGAGACAAACCCAAAACATTTTTAGGGGGGGCTCACACCGTGGACGGCGAGGCAGCGGGAGGCCGCGATAGAGCGGTTCGGCAGGTTTGCAGAGGAGGCCGCCAGGTTACGGGGCCACTGTTCACGAGGGAGAAGGAGAGTGTAGAGGCACGGCGAGAGGTACTGGGGTGTGTTACCAGTCCGGTCCGGACCGTTCCTGATCCCCGCACAAGGCCAGTGGTGTGTGTTCCCAGTACGGTCCAGCCTGTTCCCATCCCTCGCACCAAGCCTGTGGTGCGCGTCGCCAGCCCAGTTCGGCCTGTTCCTGCTCCCCGCACCAAGCCTGCGGTGTGCATCGCCAGCCCGGTCCGGCCTGTGCCTGCTCCCCGCACCAAGCCAGTGGTGCGTGTCGTCAGCCCGGTCCGGCCCGTTCCTGCTCCCCGCACCAAGCCAGTGGTGCGCGTCGCCAGCCCGGTCCGGCCTGCTCCACCAGTGCCTGGTCAGCTGCTCCACACCAGAACCTGAGCAATCCGCTCCACCGGTGTCCAGTCCAGCTCCGGCCAGCGGGACCAAACCAGGGGCGCTACGGGGGGGTAGCGAGAGAGTGGTGGTCACGCCCGGAGCCGGATCTGCCTCCGAGGCGGAATGCCCACCCGGCCCATCCCCTGTTGGGTTTGGTTGGCGCGGTCGCAGTCCGCGCCTTTGGGGGGGGGGTACTGTCACGCCCTGGCTCTGGGGACTCTTATATGTTGAGCCAGGGTGTGGAGTTTCTATGTGTTATTTTCTATGTTGTGTTCTAGTTCGTGTTTTCTATGTTGGCCAGGGTGGTTCCCAATCAGAGGCAGCTGATTATCGTTGTCTCTGATTGGGAACCATACTTAGGCAGCCTGTTGGCACTTTTGTTTTGTGGGATCTTGTTCCGGAAGGTTTGTGTATTTAACCTAGGACTTCACGTATCGTTTATTGTTTTGGTTCGTTGTGTGTACACTAATAAAAGTATGTACGCCTATCACGCTGCGCCTTGGTCCGCTTCATCATGTGTCAACGATCGTGACATGAGTTTTTGTTTCTGGGGGGGTTCAAGGTAATTGGCTGTACATAACCCTGTCTTGTTTTCCTCTGAAAAAAAAACGGAATTTATGAGAACTGCAGTTACATTAATGGGCATCATTATCATATCTATTTTGATAGCAACAGCAGCATTGTACTGAAATAGTTTAAGCATGCATACGTTGTATTCTTCCAAAATCAAGGGGAATATTTTAGAAGTTTACATTACCAGTGAACAGTGGTACAACTTACAACTTTAATGATCCTTTAAAGGTGGTTTAAGGAGCACATAGTTTGCAGGCCTTTCTGTTCTGTTCTTTTCAATAGCTTTAAACCAGCACCACTGGTGTGTGTTGGAAGGGTGTAGTCTATGCTATTGTCCAGGAGGATGATTAGCTCTATGGTAGCTTTAAACAGAGACAAACACTCACATCAATATCATTCAACATACAAAATGTTCCATTCCATTCACATCCACCAGGCCATATGGTAAACACACAGGGGACATAAAACCAAGATGGATGCTGAAAATCCCACAGAAAGGAGATAATTCAAAAAGAAACAGCCGGGACAAGAGAGGATTTAGGAGGGAGAGAGGGAATACTCTATAGTGATTTAGGAGGTTGAAAGTGAGTCGAGTGCTATGATTTAAGAAGGATAGAGGGAAGGAGAGTAAATTGAAAAGGAACCAAGGGCAGAGTGGCAATCAATGATATTTTTCAAAGGGCAGTTTATGGATGGGAAAAAAGGAATGAAGCAGGGAGAGGGGAGGTGTAGTGGCAGTTCATTGCAAGAAAAACTAGGAGAGAGAAAGAAAGGGAGGAGAGGTGGAAAAAAGAAAAGTGACAATTTCAGACCCAGGGAATGCATAATGCATATAGAGGGGGAATTGAATAGAGAGATTGTTTAGAAAAGAAACACAGAGGCATATAGTAGATCCTTGGAGGTTATACAGCATATCAGATAGACTGCAGGTAGGCATTTAATGGTGCCACTACAATATCAAAAGTCAAACAATTTGGGTGTGTTCAGTGAGGGGAAATATTCAGAAGGTTGCAGATAGAAATATAATGGATAGAGCTGTCACGAATCCCTATTCAACAGACAATCATTCTATTCTACATACTACATTTATATAATTTTTCTTTAATATTTCACCCTCCTGAACAGACCCCATTGGCGGCGATTAATGACGAATACTGACAGGTGACAGGACTCCATTGTCATTGGTCCATTTTGGCCCCTCCTTTCCCTCTCATTGGACCCTTCAACAGGAAATAAATGTTTTTTTTGGTTTTCTTGCCACTGGTCTCCCTCTCCCTCTGTTCGCTAACGAGAGGGGACAGCCAATCGAAGTGACTCGGCTTAAGCACTGTGTTCGCAGCCTTGTTTTCCATTTAAGGAGCAGCACACACACACACACACACACACACACCACACACACACACACACCAACACACACGCGTGAACACACACACACACACTCACAGGCAGTTTAGCCACCCCAGTAATGAGAGAGGCAAAGTCACTCCTTCATGAGCAGCAGTAGAAACGACCTAAGCAACAGAAAGAGTAAACACCAAAGAAAACATGTTCCCCTTGTTTTTTTTATCAGACTCTACAGGGGGGCATACATATTGAAGTGGTGACTCACTGTAAACTGTTCCCTTTGTGATGGTTTGTGTGTGTGTGTGCATCTCTATGTGTGTGTGTATGTATATGTGTGGTCTAATATAAAACTCTGGGGGCTGTTTGAAAATGATATGCATCCTACAGTGGGCCTCAGAAGTCTTCTCTCCAAGGAACATTAAGAGTTGGACTTTTCAAAGGCCCAGACAGATACTCTCTTCAAACAGCATGGCCTAATCAAACTAACGCTCTCTGCATTTGATCCTGCTCCCTTTGCCCACACATAACCTCAATACAAGGTGATTGGAGTGTGTGCTCATAACTCTACAGTGGGTTTACCTGGGTGAGTGGGTACAGTACAGTGTGTGTACAGTATGTGTTTGCGCTCAGCAGTGTGTGTCACAGGAGTCTGGTAAGGGGAGGACGGCTCATAATAATGAATGGAACGGAGTAATTGGATTGGTATCAAACACATGGAAACCAGCTGTTTGATATGTTTGAGAACATTCCATTTATTCCATTCCAGACATTACATTACATTCCATTCCAGACATTAATGGAACGGAGTAATTGGATTGGTATCAAACACATGGAAACCAGCTGTTTGATGCGTTTGAGAACATTCCATTTATTCCATTCCAGACATTACTATGAGCCCGTCCTCCCCATTTAAAGTGTCACCAGCCACCACTGGTGTGTGTGTGCACGTGCGTCTGTGAGTGTCAGTGAATATAAACAACTGTGTGTGTGTTTGTCTGAGCAATTGTTGTCTTTGTGTGTGTACACGATTGTCTGTGTATGCATGCTTGCACATGCAGGTCCCACAACTATGTGTACCTATGATGTCGGGTTTCTGGGGCATGAAGAACTGGTAGAAGGTGGGCTCTGAGAGGCCCTTGACGTTGCGAGCCGTGATCTCCACCTCGTAGCGCGTGTTCCACTGCAGCGGCTGTAGCAGGGCAAAGTCATGCTGCCCTGACACCAGCTTTGTCATCCACTGCTCCTCCTTGTCCTATGGAGAGGGGGTGGAGAGGTGGAGGGAGAGAAGGAAAAATAGAGAAAGGGGGAGGGGAAGAGGGGAGGGAGAGAGACAGAGGGTTAGATGGGAAAGGGGGTATTGAGGGAGGCGAGGGGGAGAAAAGAAAGGATGAGAGAGAGGGGAAGAGAGAGGGAGAGAGAGTGTTAATGACTGTACGAGAACAAGCACACTAGGTAAATTACAGTCTTTGTATACACTTCATCTTCATATGATCAAATTCGAATCAAATATAGAACAAAGTACACTACATGGCCAACAGTAGGTGGACACCCCTTCAAATTAGTGGATTCAGCTATTTCACCCACAACCGTTGCTGACCGTTGTATAAAATCGAGCACACAGCCATGCAGTCTCCATAGACAAACATTGGCAGTAGAATGGCCTTACCGAAGAGCTCAGTGACTTTCAACGTGGCACCGTCACAGGATGCCACCTTTCCAACAAGTCAGGTCGTCAAATTTCTGCCCTGCTAAAGCTGCCCCGGTCAACTGTAAGTGCTGTTATTGTGAAGTGGAAACATCTAGGAGCAACGTCAGCACAAGAACTGTTCCTCGGGAACTTCATGAAATGGGTTTCCATGGTGGTGTAAAGCTTGCCGCCATTGGACTCTGGAGCAGTGGAAACACGTTCTCTGGAGTGAAGAATCACCTTCACCAACTGGCAGTCCAACGAATGAAACTGGGTTTGGCAGATGCCAGGAGAATGCTATATAGTGCCAACTGTAAAGTTTGGTGTAGGAGGAATAATGGTCTGGGGCTGTTTTTCATGGTTCGGGAAATCTTAACGCTACAGCATACAATGACATTCTAGACGATTCTGTGCTTTCAACTTTGTGGCAACAGTTTGGGGAAGGCCCTTTCCTGTTTCAGCATGACGATGCCCCCGTGCACAAAGTGAGGTCCATACAGAAATGGTTTGTCGAGATCAGTGTGGAAGAACTTGACTGGCCTGCACAGAGCCCTGACCTGAACCCCATCAAACACCATTGGGATGAATTGGAACACCGACTGCGAGCCTCACTAATGCTCTTGTGGCTGAATGGAAGCAAGTCCCCGCAGCAATGTTCCAACATCTAGTGGAAAGCCTTCCCAGAAGAGTGGAGGCTGTTATGGCAGCAAAGGGGGGACCAACTCCATATTAATGCCCATGATTTTGGAATCGGATGTTCGACGAGCATGTGTCCACATACTTTTGGCCATTTTGTGTAATTACATTGTGAGTGTACCTAACCTTTATGTATGTCTGAAAAATCGGAGAAAATGTTATTCTGAGCCAGAGTCAAGAACATTGTTGTAATAGATCCAAATCAAATCCAATTTTATTTGTCACATGCTTCATAAACAACAGGTTTAGACTAACAGTGATACTTACTTCCCAACAAAGCAGGGAGAAAAATAGAAACATTATAGAAAAATAACAACAGAAGGAATAATTACACAATAAGTAACAATAACTTGGTTATACAGTCGTGGTCAAAAGTTTTGATAATGACACAAATACCAATTTTCACAAAGTCTGCTACCTCAGTTTTGATGATGGCAATTTGCATATACTCCAGAATGTCATGAAGAGTGATCAGATGAATCGCAATTAATTGCAAAGTCCCTCTTTGCCATGAAAATGAACTTAATCCCCAAAAAAACATTTCCACTGCATTTCAGCCCTGCCACAAAAGGACCAGCTGACATCATTTGAGTGATTCTCTCATTAACACAGGTGAGAGTGTTGACGAGGACAAGGCTGGAGATCACTTGTCATGCTGATTGAGTTAGAATAACAGACTGGAAGCTTTAAAAGGACGGTGGTGCTTGAAATCATTGTTCTTCCTCTGTTAACCATGGTTACCTGCAAGGAAACACGTGCCGTCATCATTGCTTTGCACAAAAAGGGCTTAACAGGCAAGGATATTGCTGCTAGTAAGATTGCACCTAAATCAACCATTTATCGGATAATCAAGAACTTCAAGGTGAGAGGTTTAATTGTTGTGAAGAAGGCGTCAGGGTGCCCAATAAAGTCCAGCAAGCACCAGGACCGTCTCCTAAAGTTGATTCAGCTGCGGGATCGGGGCACCACCAGTGCAGAGCTTGCTCAGGAATGGCAGCAGGCAGGTGTGAGTGCATCTGCACGCACAGTGAGGTGAAGACTTTTGGAGGATGGCCTGGTGTCAAGAAGGGCAGCAAAGAAGCCACTTCTCTCCAGGAAAAACATCAGGGACAGACTGATATTCTGCAAAAGGTACAGGGATTGGACTGCTGAGGACTGGGGTAAAGTCATTTTCTCTGATGAATCCCCTTTCCGATTGTTTGGGGCATCCGGAAAACACCTTGTCTGGAGAAGACAAGGTGAGCGCTACCATCAGTCCTGTGTCATGCCAACAGTAAAGCATCCTGAGACCATTCATGTGTGGGGTTGCTTCTCAGCCAAGGGAGTGGGCCCACTCACAATTTTGCCTAAGAACACAGCCATGAATAAAGAATGGTACCAGCACATCCTCCGAGAGCAACTTCTTCCAACCATCCAAGAACAGTTTGGTGACGACTAATGCCTTTTCCAGCATGATGGAGCACCTTGCCATAAGGCAAAAGTGATAATTAAATGGCTCGGGGAACAAAACATCGACATTTTGGGTTCATGTCCAGGAAACTCCCCAGACCTTAATCCCATTGAGAACTTGTGGTCGATCCTCAAGAGGTGGGTGGACAAACAAAAACCCACAAATTCTGACAAACTCCAAGCATTGATTATGCAAGAATGGGCTGCCATCAGTCAGGATGTGGCCCAGAAGTTAATTGACAGCATACCAGGGCGGATTGCAGAGGTCTTGAAAAAGAAGGGTCAACACTGCAAATATTGACTCTTTGCATAAACGTAATGTAATTGTCAATAAAAGCCTTTGACACTTATGGAATGCTTGTAATTATACTTCAGTATACCATAGTAACATCTGACAAAGATATCTCATAACACTGAAGCATCGAACTTTGTGAAAACCAATAATTGTGTCATTCTCAAAACTTTTGACCACGACTGTATACATGGGGTACCAGTGCCAAGTCAATGTGCAGTGGTCCGAGGTAATTTAAGTAGATATGTAAATATAGGGAGGGTAAAGTGACTAGGCAACAGGATAGATAACAAACAGTAGCAGGAGAGTATGTGATGAGTGTCAATGCAGATAGTCTGGGTTACGATTTGGTTAACTATTTAGCAGTCTTATGAAGCTGTTCAGAGTCGTGTTGGTTCCAGACTTAGTGCATCCGTGCCGCTTGCCATGCGGTAGCAGAGAGAACAGTCTATGACTTCGGTGGCTGGAGTCTTTGACAATTTTTAGGGCCTTCCTCTGACACCGCCTGGTATAGAGGTCCTGGATGGCAGGAAGCTCGGCCCCAGTGATGCACTGGGACGTAAGCACTAACATCTGTAGAGCCTTGCTGTCAGATGCCAAGTAGCCATACCAAGTGGTGATGCAGCCAGTCAAAATACTCTCAATGGTGCAGCAGTATAACTTTTTGAGGATCTGAGGGCCCATGCCAAATCTTTTCAACCTCCTGGGGAGGAAGAGGCATTGTCATGCCTTCTTCACGACTGTGTTGGTGTGTGTGGACCATGATAGATCCTTAGTGATGTGGACACCGAGGAACATGAAGCTCTCGACCCGCTCCACTACAGTCCCATCGATTTGAATGGGGGCGTGCTTGGCCCTCCGTTTCCTGTAGTCCACAATCAGCTCCTTTGTCTTGCTGACGTTGAGGGAGAGCTTGTTGTCCTGGCACCACAATGCCATGTCTCTGACCTCTTCCCTATAGGCTGTCTCATTGTCGTCTGTGATCAGGCCTACCCCCGTCATGTCGTCAGCAAACTTAATGATGGTGTTGGAGTCGCGCACAGCCATGCAGTCGTGGGTGAACAGGGAGTACAAGAGGGGACTAAGCACGCACCCCTGAGGGGGCTCTGTATTGAGGGTCAGCGTGGTGTATGTGTTGTTGCCTACCCTCACCACCTGGGGGCGGCCCGTCAGGAAATCCAGGATCCAGTTGCAGAACGAGGTGTTCAGTTCCTGGGTCCTGAGCTTATTGATGAGCTTGGAGGGCACTGTGGTGTTGAACGCTGAGCTATAATCAATCAGTTCCTCTTTTCCAGGTGGGAGAGTGCAATAGCGATTGCGCCATCTGTGAATCTGTTGGGGTGGGCTCAGGGTGTCTGGGATGATGGTTTTGATGTGAGCCATGACCAGCCTTTCAAAGCATTTCATGGCTACAGATGTGAGATCCGTTGTGTATATTGATCAAGTATAAATGTTTTTTTTAAATTAACCTTTCATGCGTGAGTGTTTTTATGCGTGTGATGTCAGAATGCGCTCACTGTTCCAAAATTGTTACGCAACAGGACAGTTAAGCCGTGCTGCCCTCAAACCCAGGCACGCTGCCTGCTAACTATTTATAGGCTATGTTTCAACTAGTCTATTTAAAATGATTTTCCAACAACAGTTTTATTTTCAAACAGTTTGAAATTAGGTGCGAACTGCCTCCTCATTAATTCCCATAGAAGTAGCCCATTTCACTGTGGTGGACAATTTACGTTTGAGGCATGCTATGCTAATGTAAGGCGAAGATTAGCTAGATGAGCCGGACAAACTTCTCTCTTCAGTGAGAGCCCAAGCACTCCCCCAGTGTTTCCCCAGGTCAAGTATGCAGACATTTGCGCATATCCCGCCCAATCTTTTTCCCACTGGCTCCTGCATTGCCTTTATTGTTGTTTGCCTTACTAATAATAACTTTGTATGTTCCTATCAATAATAAAAATGTCTGTATATCGTGTTATGTCATTTCTACTGTAGCACACCATATGTATGTATGGAGTATAATGTATTCTGTGTGTATTCCTTTATAAAAGCAGATCCGCGAGGTACTAAATTCATTACCTTTATGGTGTTATATTCAATTGTGCTTATGTAGCTACATTCATCTATTAGTTCTGTAAAACAATGCTAATGGCGTCAGAGAAGTATTAGCTTGTGTTGTATCCTTTGAAGCTGCCCTGGCCTTATCATGACCATTGCATTGGCCTGTGTATTCATTTGGCCTGTTTAGAATAGCTCTGCCCTGCCCTGCTCCCTTGTGGAGCTCTTCAGTTACTGTTTCTTATATCATTCAAAATTGTCATGTTGTCAATGCAACTTATTATTTTATAGCAGTGTTATTATGTTACTTCTTTGTAATATTGTTTTATTGCTATATCCTGATATAGTATTATAATTACTAATAATTCCTGTTTATTCTGTACTTTCAGAAACCACATACACAAACAGTATTGAACATAATTTGCCATATCATAACTGGAACTGGACATATTTCTTGCCGGAGATTGAGCCCAGATTTTGTATGCTAGCAACAGACTGTTTGGAGAGAGAGTGAGGAGGATGAGGGAGTGGATTTTTATTTTATTATGATCTCTTTTAGTCCTCATTTGGACTAATCTTCCAAGTCCTTAAACATTAAAATACAATTTATAATACGATCACATTTTCACATACAGTGGGGAGAACAAGTATTTGATACACAGCCGATTTTGCAGGTTTTCCTACTTACAAAGCATGTAGAGGTCTGTAATTTTTATCATAGGTATACTTCAACTGTGAGAGACGGAATCTAAAACAAAAATCCAGAAAATCACATTGTATGATTTTTAAGTAATTCATTTGCATTTTATTGCATGACATAAGTATTTGATCAGAAAAGCAGAACTTAATATTTGGTACAGAAACCTTTGTTTGCAATTACAGAGATCATACGTTTCCTGTAGGTCTTGACCAGGTTTGCACACACTGCAGCAGGAATTTTGGCCCACTTCTCCATACAGACCTTCTCCAGATCCTTCAGGTTTCGGGGCAGGGCAATACGGACTTTCAGCTCCCTCCAAAGATTTTCTATTGGGTTCAGGTCTGGAGACTGGCTAGGCCACTCCAGGACCTTGAGATGCTTCTTATGGAGCCACTCCTTAGTTGCCCTGGCTGTGTGTTTCGGGTCGTTGTCATGCTGGAAGACCCAGCCACGACCCATCTTCAATGCTCTTACTTACATTTACATTTTTACATTTTAGTCATTTAGCAGACACTCTTATCCAGAGCGACATACAGGAGCAATTAGGTTTAAGTGCCTTGCTCAAGGGCACATCGACAGATTTTTCACCTAGTCGGCTCGGGGATTAGAACCAGCGACCGTTCGGTTACTGGCACTACGCTCTTAACCACTAAGCTACCTGCCGCCCTTACTGAGGGAAGGAGGTTGTTGGCCAAGATCGATACATGGCCCCATGCTTGAGCAGGGGGACCTTGCGTGCGCTGCATGATTTTAATCCATGACGGCGTAGTGTGTTACTAATGGTTTTCTTTGAGACTGTGGTCCTAGCTCTCTTCAGGTCATTCACCAGGTCCTGCCATGTAGTTCTGGGCTGATCCCTCACCTTCCTCATGATCATTGATGCCCCATGAGGTGAGATCTTGCATGGAGCCCCAGACCGAGGGTGATTGAACGTCATCTTGAACTTCTTCCATTTTCTAATAATTGCGCCAACAGTTGTTGCCTTCTCACCAAGCTGCTTGCCTATTGTCCTGTAGCCCATCCCAGCCTTGTGCAGGTCTACAATTGTATCCCTGATGTCCTTACACAGCTCTCTGGTCTTGGCCATTGTGGAGAGGTTGGATTCTGTTTGATTGAGTGTGTGGACAGGTGTCTTTTATACAGGTAACAAGTTCAAACAGGTGCAGTTCATTCAGGTAATGAGTGGAGAACAAGAGGGCTTCTTAAAGAAAAACTAACAGGTCTGTGAGAGCCGGAATTCTTACTGGTTGGTAGGTGATCAAATACTTATGTCATGCAATAAAATGCAAATTGTTTACTTAAAAATCATACAATGTGATTTTCTAGATATTTTCATGCTTTGTAAGTAGGAAAACCTGCAAAATTGGCAGTGTATCAAATACTTGTTCTCCCCACTGTATAATACACTGTTACAAACAGACATAATACACTGACATATTGACCAGATAAATACTCTAACAGTCTGAAAAGATAGATTGATTCTTCATCGATCATAGTCCTGCACAACCTTCCGATTTATTATATTGAAATGGTTCTAAAGTATTGTTTGAATATATATATTGAAAGGTTTCTGGTTTCTGTTATTTTGCCTATTTCTCTTTTCTGTCTGGATAACACATAGATGGTGGACAATCTATTCCTAGTATTTACTGAATGTCTGTCTCTTACCAACTGAATACTGTTGTGAATGGAGTTTGGCCGTTTTAAATGGTGTACATTGTGAAATAAAATAAGCATGTTTTTTTCAATTATCTTGTTAATTGATGACCAACCAAGAGCATTGTGCATATCTACAACAGAATAACCATATATCCACCTTAAAACAATCCTTGCTGCTTTGTTCTGTGCAATCTACAGCCTCCTAATTTCACTTGCTGATGCATTTCCCCAGACCACAGTACAGTAGTTCACCTGACTCCCAATTAATGCTTGGGTTGTTTGCTTAAGAATCTTTCCCGGTAAATATTTAGCTATCCTTCTGATCATGCATGCAGTTTTTATTTATTTATTTTTACATAGATTAGTTATTTGAGACGACCATGATAAGCAGTTGTCTAGCTGCACCCCTAGTAGTTTTGTTTCTGACACATCCTCAATTTGTTTTCCCCCCATACTTAATAGTATCCCATGCTGTGTTGGCCTTTTCCTGATGGAACAGACCAACATAACCTTGGTTTTCTTGGTGTTCAAAACACGTTTTTTCCGGCAAACCCACTCCCTGATATTTCCCCGATCTACCTGTAGAGCTTGCTGTACCTGTTGAACCGATTGTCTTGCTGTATAAATTGTAGTATCATCTGCAAGTATAGTAGCTTGACTTTCAGATAAGGCATAAGGAAGGTCGTTGGTATATATTAAATAAAGAAGTGGCACAAGGCAGCTCCACAGATTAAAGCATGAGGGGAAGAAAACGACCCATTGATATAGGTGGACTGTTTTCTGTCAGTTAGATATGACTGTACCCAATTCAATGCTGCCTCAGTAAACCCATAATGCAATAATTTTGTCAAAATTATTTCATGATCCACTAAATCAAATGCTGCACTAAAATCTAAATATAGTACACCCACAAACCTGCCATTATCTATAGCATTGAGCCACTGGTCAGTCATGTCAACCAATGCAGTGGTAGTGGAATGGTTTTTGCGATAAGCATGCTGATTGGCTGTGATCAGATCATTCTTTTCCATGTACTCCCATATTTGTCTACTTACAATACCCTCCAATATCTTACTGAGTGAAGGGAGTAGACTAATTGGTCACCTATTGGCAGGAGAAATGGGTTCTTTGCGGTCTTTCGGGATTGGACAAAGTTTAGCATGCTTCCATACATTTGGAAATGTCCCCTATTCCAGTGACAATTAAATATGTATTTCAGCTGCAATCTGGGGAGCAGCATAGCGAAGTAAAAATTGTCCATAAGGTCATAACCTGTAGATTTACCATTGGATAATGACTTCAATAGGTTTAAAACCTCCTCTACTGACACCATTTGTAGACTAAAAGAGCAGGTTGTTTTGCTCATAATATGATCATCAATCCATTGGAAGACATTTTCTTTGTAAAAAATCAGCAAAATGATTGGCAATATCAGCTGGTTTTGTTATTGTTCTCCTGTCAACCTCCACACTAGATGGGCATGATGAGATAGATGTACAGTGGGGGGAAAAAGTATTTAGTCAGCCACCAATTGTGCAAGTTCTCCCACTTAAAAAGATGAGAGAGGCCTGTAATTTTCATCATAGTTACACGTCAAATCCAGAAAATTACATTGTAGCATTTTTTATGAATTTATTTGCAAATTATGGTGGGAAATAAGTATTTGGTCAATAACAAAAGTTTCTCAATACTTTGTTATATACCCTTTGTTGGCAATGACACAGGTCAAACGTTTTCTGTAAGTCTTCACAAGGTTTTCACACACTGTTGCTGGTATTTTGGCCCATTCCTCCATGCAGATCTCCTCTAGAGCAGTGATGTTTTGGGGCTGTCGCTGGGCAACACGGACTTTCAACTCCCTCCAAAGATTTTCTATGGGGTTGAGATCTGGAGACTGGCTAGGCCACTCCAGGACCTTGAAATGCTTCTTACGAAGCCACTCCTTCGTTGCCCGGGCGGTGTGTTTGGGATCATTGTCATGCTGAAAGACCCAGCCACGTTTCATCTTCAATGCCCTTGCTGATGGAAGGAGGTTTTCACTCAAAATCTCACGATACATGGCCCCATTCATTCTTTCCTTTACACGGATCAGTCGTCCTGGTCCCTTTGCAGAAAAACAGCCCCAAAGCATGATATTTCCACCCCCATGCTTCACAGTAGGTATGGTGTTCTTTGGATGCAACTCAGCATTCTTTGTCCTCCAAACACGACGAGTTGAGTTTTTACCAAAAAGTTCTATTTTGGTTTCATCTGACCATATGACATTCTCCCAATCCTCTTCTGGATCATCCAAATGCACTCTAGCAAACTTCAGACGGGCCTGGACATGTACTGACTTAAGCAGGGGGACACGTCTGGCACTGCAGGATTTGAGTCCCTGGCGGCGTAGTGTGTTACTGATGGTAGGCTTTGTTACTTTGGTCCCAGCTCTCTGCAGGTCATTCACTAGGTCCCCCCGTGTGGTTCTGGGATTTTTGCTCACCGTTCTTGTGATCATTTTGACCCCACGGGGTGAGATCTTGCGTGGAGCCCCAGATCGAGGGAGATTATCAGTGGTCTTGTATGTCTTCCATTTCCTAATAATTGCTCCCACAGTTGATTTCTTCAAACCAAGCTGCTTACCTATTGCAGATTCAGTCTTCCCAGCCTGGTGCAGGTCTACAATTTTGTTTCTGGTGTCCTTTGACAGCTCTTTGGTCTTGGCCATAGTGGAGTTTGGAGTGTGACTGTTTGAGGTTGTGGACAGGTGTCTTTTATACTGATAACAAGTTCAAACAGGTGCCATTAATACAGGTAACGATTGGAGGACAGAGGAGCCTCTTAAAGAAGAAGTTACAGGTCTGTGAGAGCCAGAAATCTTGCTTGTTTATAGGTGACCAAATACTTATTTTCCACCATAATTTGCAAATAAATTCATTAAAAATCCTACAATGTGATTTTCTGGATTTTTTTCTCTCATTTTGTCTGTCATAGTTGACGTGTACCTATGATGAAAATTACAGGCCTCTCTCATCTTTTTAAGTTGGAGAACTTGCACAATTGGTGGCTGACTAAATACTTTTTTTCCCCACTGTACCAAGTAAGCCCTTAACTGTATTCCATACCGTTTTTGAATAATTTTTACAATCAATAAAATCATTTTTATAAAATAACATTTTTTCCTTACGATTTAATTTAACTGCATAATTGCGTAGTGTTCTATAATTATGTTCATCAATTTCTAGTTTAGATTTGGCTGATAAGACTTTTGCCATATTTCTTTGAGAAAATGCCTCACCCAGTTCATCATCAATCCATGGAGATGGACGAGACCCAACTGTACTCTTTCTTACTGGGGCATGATGGTCCATTACCTCATTGAGAAAATCAATAAAACATTCTGTAGCGTGATTTAAATCATCCTCTAGATAAATCAGCTCCCAGGGTACAGCAGCCAAATCATTTTGAAATAGCTCATGATTAAATGTTTTAAAATGTATCTTGACCACAATCCTTGGGGGTTTCTTTGGAACCTTGGTGTTCATGGTTATGGCCACAATATTATGGTCTGTCCAGCCCACTAGCATTGATCTGGCTTTTGAGCATTGCAGTGATATATTACAGAAGATCAGATCAATGCACGTGTCCGAACGGTGACCTAACTTAGGAGAAGATGACGAGGGAGAGAAGAGGTGGGTGAGATAGACAATATAATTGCATAATGGAACTGTATTTGATTTGTAGGTGAACCATATGCCAAATTACAAAAGACCTTGTTCAATAATCATCTCACTTGTGACCTATGTGGCCATTGAGGACAGCAGTGTCGATCAGATGGAAAAATATATTTTTAAGCAAGCAAGCAAGTTTATTTATATAGCACAATTCATACATTGAAGCAATTCAATGTGCTTTACAAAGATGTTTATCAAAAATAATGAAAACATCATAATAATAAAAATACAAGATTTTTTTTAAAATAAAGATTAAAAATTAAAAATTAAAAATGGGATAAAAACATAGGAAGCTATAAGGCTAAAGAGTGTGGTTAAGTTTAAGTGCTCAGTCGTAGACACGTGAAAAGAGAAGTGTTTTTAACCTGGATTTTAAAATGGATACGTTTGGGGCACATCTAAGATCTTCTGGTAGTTTATTCCAGTTGTGTACAGCATCAGTGCTAAATGCAGCTTCTCCATGTTTAGTTTGGGCTCTAGGCTCTACTAGCTGACCTGTGTTCATGGATCTAAGAGCCCTGCTCGGTTTATATTCTTCAAACATATCAGACATGTACTCGGGTCCTAAACCATTCAAAGATTTATAAACTAAAAGCACCACTTTGAAATCAATTCTGTAACTGACTGGAAGCCAATGTAAAGATTTAAGAACCGGAGTGATGTGCTCCGTTCTCTTGGTCCAAGTTAACATTTTAACAGCTGCATTCTGAATGAGCTGCAGCTTTTTTACAGTCTTTTTCGGGAGTCCTGTTAAGAGGCCATTAAAGTAGTCAACCCTACAAGAGATAAAAGCATGGATGAGCTTCTCTTGATCTTTTTGGGACACCAAGCCTTTGATTCTGGCTATATTTTTTAGATGATAGAATGCTGTTTTGGTGACCGCTTTGATATGACTGTTAAATGTGAGGTCGGAGTCTATCAGAACACCAAGATTACGCACTTGATCGCTGGTTTTAAGGACCCGAGAATCCAGCTCTTAACTAATACTTGTTCTTTTTTTGTTGTTGTTGCCAAACACAATAATCTCAGTTTTATCTTGGTTTAATTGTAGACAATTTTGGTTCATCCAGGTATTTATGTGCTCTATACAGTGACAGAGAGTCTATTGAGCTGTTGTCATACGGTTTGAGAGCCATATATATTTGAGTATCATCAGCATAGCTGTGGTAGTTAATGTTGTTGTTCTGTAAAATTTGGCCCAGAGGTAGCATATAGAGATTAAACAGAATCGGTCCGAGAACTGATCCCTGTGGAACTCCGCATGTCATAGCCACCCTATCAGATTCATGATTACCAATGGTGACAAAGTTACTCCAGCCATCTAGATAAGATCTAAACCAATCAAGGACTGTCCCGGAGAGTCCTACCCACTTTTCCAGCCTATCTATAAGTGTTCCATGATCGACAGTGTCAAATGCTGCATTGAGATCTAATAGAACCAGAACTGTTACTTTATCAGAATCAGTATTCAGCCGTATATCATTTAAAACTTTAATCAGGGCCGTTTCAGTACTGTGGTGAGGTCGGAAACCTGACTGAAATTTGTCTAAGAGACCGCATGAGGTCACAAAATTGCTGAGTTGATTGAAGACAACCTTCTCAATGATCTTGGCTATAAAAGGGAGATTTGATACAGGTCTATAGTTGTTCATTATAGATGCATCCAGTGTTCTCTTTTTTAATAGAGGCTTAATGGCAGCTGTTTTTAGAGACGTTGGGAAAATGCCTGATTGCAGAGAGCCATTAACTATTTGCTGTAAGTCCATTGTTATAGAGTTAAACATTGTTTAAAAAAAGTCTGATGGCAGTGTGTCGAGACAGCCAGTGGAAGCTTTAAGATGTCGAACTGTTTCTTCTAGGGATTCTTGATCAATTGTATTAAAATGCGACATAATAACCAAGTTATGTCTTGGTGGTCGTGGTGACGGTACAGAGTCCTTTTTAGACTGAGCAGTTTTGATGGTCCGTCTTATACTTATAATTTTTTCACTAAAGAAACACACAAATTCATTACATTTCACAGTGGACATGAGTTCTGATGGTATCTGTTTTATTGGGTTTATAAGCTTGTCAACCATGACAAATAGAGTGCGGGTATTGTTGATATTCTTGTTGATCATTCCCGATAAATGTTGCTGTCTGGCCCTGCGTAACTCATTGTTGAAGCTACCAAGGCTTTGTTTATAGATGTCATAGTGAATTTGAAGTTTAGTTTTCCTACACTTGCTTTCTGCTTTCCTACATTCTCTTTTCAGGGTGCTTACCATCATGGTGGTTGTCCATGGTGTTTTCTGTTTGCTCATAGTTTTCTTTACCTTTACCGGTGCAACATGATCCATGACATTCAATATTTTGGCATTAAAATTATCCAGGAGTACATCAACTGACTCAGCACTTATTATTGGAGAGATAGCTATGGCTTCCATAAACTGAGCATTGGTACTCTCATTAATGTACCTTTTCTTAACAGAAACTGAGTTTACTGGAACATTCGGGGTGATAAGTGATTAAAAAAAGACAGAGAAATGATCAGACAGGGCCATGTCTTTAACCATGACAGAGGAAATATCGAGACCTTTAGAGATAACCAGATCTAAAATGTGGCCCAAGATCTTTCTACAACTTGATTGGAGTCCACCTGTGGTAAATTCTATTGATTGGACATGCTTTGGAAAGGCACACACCTGTCTATATAAGGTCCCACAGTTGACAGTGCATGTCAGAGCAAAAACCAAGCCATGAGGTTGAAGGAATTGTCCGTAGAGCTCCGAGACAGCATTGTGTGGAGGCACAGATCTGGGGAAGGGTACCAAAAAATGTCTGCAGCATTGAAGGTCCCCAAGACCACATTGGCCTCCATCATTCTTAAATGGAATAAGTTTGGAACCACCAAGACTCTTCCTAGAGCTGGCCGCCCGGCCAAACTGAGCAATCGGGGGAGAAGGGCCTTGGTCAGGGAGGTGACCAAGAACCCAATGGTCACTCTGACAGAGCTCCAGAGTTCCTCTGTGGAGATTGGAGAACCTTCCAGAAGGACAACCCATCTATGCAGCACTCCACCAATCTGGCCGTTATGGTAGAGTGGCCAGACGGAAGCCGCTCCTCAGTAAAAGGCACATGACAGCCCGCTTGGAGTTTTCCAAAAGGCACCTAAAGGACTCTCAAGCCATGAGAAACGAGAATCTCTGGTCTGATGAAACCAAGATTGAACTCTTTGGCATTAATGCCAAGTGTCACGTCTGGAGGAAACCTGGCACCATTCCTACGGTAAAGCATGGTGGTGGCAGCATCATGCTGTGGAGATGTTTTTCAGTGGCAGGGACTGGGAGACTAGTCAGGATCGAGGGAAAGATGAACGAAGCAAAGTACAGAGAGATCTTTGATGAAAACCTGCTCCAGAGCGCTCAGGACCTCAGATTGGGGCGAAGGTTCACCTTCCAACAGGACAATGACCCTAAGCACACAGCCAAGATAATGCAGGAGTGACTTCGGGACAAGTCTCTGAATGTCCTTGAGTTGCCCAGCCAGAGCCCGGACTTGAACCCGATCGAACATCTCTGGAGAGACCTGAAAATAGCTGTGCAGCAATGCTCCCCATCCAACCTGACAGAGCTTGAGTGGATCTACAGAGAAGAATGGGAGAAACTCCCCAAATACATTTTACATTTTAATCATTTAGCAGACGCTTATCCAGAGCGACTTACAGTTAGTGAGTGCATACATTTTTCATACTGGCCCCCCATGGGAATCGAACCTACAACCCTGGCGTTGCGCGCGCCATGCTCTACCAACTGAGCTACAGGAGGGCTTACAGGTGTGCCAAGCTTGTAGCGTTATACCCAAGAAGACGCGAGGCTGTAATCACTGCCAAAGGTGCTTCAACAAAGTACTGAGTAAAGGGTCTGAATACTTATGTAAATGTGATATCAGTTTTTTATTTACATTTGTAAAAATGTTTTTTTTTTTAAACGTTTTTTGCTTCGTCATTATGGGGTGTTGTGTGTAGATTGATGAGGAAAAAATGAATACTTTCCGAATGCACTGTAGGATGTGTGTAAAATAGTTTTTTAGAAAGTTGTACTGATTATAATGAGCTAATGCTATGCTATTTGTTTGTTGACACACAAGGTGTTATAGCAAAACGAGGTGAAGGGATGGTTCACTTGTCTTTCGAGTAAACATCCGGAAGTGAACGATATGAAGTGAATGATGATAGACGACACACGCCCTTCACCTTGAACATGCATACTGCAAACAGACCCAACTCATCTTGTCACATCGTCTTATCTTTGCTTTACTCAATTATTTTGATCACTGGTGAGCTTAGGGCTGTAGCGGTGATCATATTACCGTCACACCGGCAGTCATGAGTCATGACCACAGTCAAATTCAATTTGACCGTTGAGTCATGGTAAACTCCTCTTATGCACTCTGGATATGCATTGGTAGTACCCAACTCGTTAACAAGTCAGGTCGCTAATGGCCTGGTACTCAGCTCTCTATGTCCCTCTAACCACTCTGACATCAATGCAAATGCAATTGAAAATCACATCAAACACTTATCATCAAAACAGTATCATGCTTTTAAAACTCACAATTAAAGCTACATTGTTTGACCTCACTGATCTATCAATTTGAAAAAAGAAGTTCAACAACATGGTTTTTGTGGATGTTGTTTCAAAGCCAAACACAACGAAATGGACAGCGTTTTTTAAGGTGATGATTAATTCAAAGCATTTAGATGTCGCATGTAGAACACCCATACGCATTTTGAGCGTATGCATACGCATAAGCCTATACATGATGCCAAGCAAAAAAATTACAATTACAATAATGATTGTGCCGTTATACAAATCATAGCCTAATGCATATTACGCATGGCAGAAAAACATTTTTTTAAAGGATTTAAGAGGTCTTTGGTACATAATTGGTCTAGCCTATACTCAAAATTAAACAAATTCTAGTAATTGCCTTTGATTGTGGACTGTATTATTATGCATACTGGATGGACTGGTTACCTTATGCTATGCTCCAAAATTTCTATTCATGAGTCTGGGAGAGAACATATAGGCCTAGGCAATGCTGTTGCCTACAATCATATTGAATTTGTATTGATTTTGAATAGATAAGTAATAGGGCATTTTTTATATTTTCATTATTAATAGGCTGACACATTACCTTTAGCTACAGAATATCTCACCACTGTGCGCTTCCATCTCCTCCCTTCTCTCCTTCATTCCTTTCTTGAGCTCACAGAGAGAGGGGCTGTCAACAGTTTAATTAAATACGTTTTGTTGTGAAAACATGTTACTATCGATGTTCCCGAACAGATTTCACTTGGTTTCCCAAATTAAGCACTGGATAGCTGCAGGAACAGGGTTGGAGAGCCAATGGCATACATAGTTTGGGTGGAATATCACCCGTCGCGCAGGAGAGCCTACATGCTCCTCAAACATTGGTTGATGCGTGGAGTGAAATAAGTGTTCTTATAAGCCCATACATTTCTATATACAATCCCGTGTGAAAGCAGAGTTTTGATGGTTGCCACTAAAAAGAGGAGGATCCCAGCCTTCTACTGCTGCTATATTTATTTCTTAGCTGCTAATATTAAGCATTGCGCCGCTATAAAACCAGAGTAGCCTACCCGCCATGATTGAAAAACGAACCAAGGGAAAGCGGCCTCCATTTACTATTCGAGTGCATACGGATGACATGTCTTTTTTCCCCTGACCCTGTTCCTGCCCATTTGATAATGGGCCATTATAAATCAAAACTAATTTTAGATATTAGTAAAGACTTGATTAACTGAGAATAGTCTGATGGGTGAAAATCTGATCACTTGATGAGAGAACAGCATGTGCTGCCTGAGGCAAAGAACAGAGCGCAAGCTTTTTATGCAACTTTTTCAAATCATCAATAGCCTATAGTCGCATCATGCAAACCATATATGTTTTCATTTCGAAGACATTCTAATGTTTGTATCATTCGCAACTAAAGTTGCGAAATAACAATAAATCTAGTTTATAGGACCTGTTTCAAATTATTACTTTTATGCTCAACATAGCCACTTCCTATGCACACTCATTCTGGAATAAGTTCAAGGATATACAGTTGAAGTCGGAAGTTTACATACACTTAGGTTGGAGTCATTAAAACTTGTTTTTCAACCACTCCACACATTTCTTGTTAACAAACTACAGTTTTGGCAAGTCGGTTAGGACATCTACTTTGTGCATGACACAAGTAATTTTTCCAACAATTGTTTACAAACAGATTATTTCACTTATAATTCACTATATCACAATTCCAGTGGGTCAGAAGTTTATATACACTAAGTTGAATGTGCCATTAAACAGCTTGGAAAATTCCAGAAAATGATGTCATGGCTTTAGAAGCTTCTGATTTCTCATTTGAGTCAATTGGAGGTGTACCTGTGGATGTATTTCAAGGCCTACCTTCAAACTCCGTGCCTCTTTGCTTGACATCATGGGAAAATCAAAAGAAATAAGCCAAGACCTCAGAATTTTTTTTGTAGACCTCTACAAGTCTGGTTCATCCTTGGGAGCAATTTCCAAACACCTGAAGGTACCATGTTCATCTGTACAAACAATAGTACACAGGTATAAATAACATGGGACCACGCAGCCGTCATACCGCTCAGGAAGGAGACGCGTTCTGTCTCCTACAGATGAACGTACTTTGGTGCGAAAAGTGCAAATCAATCCTAGAACAACAGCAAAGGACCTTGTGAAGATGCTGGAAGAATCAGGTACAAAAGTATCTATATCCACAGTAAAACTAGTCCTGTATCGACATAACCTGAAAGGCCGCTCAGCAAGGAAGAAGCCACTGCTCCAAAACCACCATAAAAAAGCCAGACTATGGTTTGCAACTGCACATGGGGACAAAGATCGTTCTTTTTGTAGAAATGTCCTCTGGTCTGATGAAACAAAAATAGAACTGTTTGGCCATAATGACCATCGTTATGTTTGGAGGAAAAAGGGGGGCGGCTTGCAAGTCGAAGTACACCATCCCAACCATGAAGCAAAGGGGTGGCAGCATCATGCTGTGGGGGTGCTTTGCTGCAGGAGGGTCTGGTGCACTTCACAAAAAAAATGGCATTGTGAGGAAGGAAAATTATGTGGATATATTGAAGCAACATCTCAAGACATCATTCAGGAAGTTAAAGCTTGGTCGCAAATGGGTCTTCCAAATGGACAATGACCCCAAGCATACTTCCAAAGTTGTGGCAAAATGGCTTAAGGACAACAAAGTCAAGATATTGGAGTGGCCATCACAAAGCCCTGACCTCAATCCTATAGAACATTTGTGGGCAGAACTGAAAAAGCGTGTGCGAGCAAGGAGGCCTACAAACCTGACTCAGTTACACCAGCTCTGTCAGGAGGAATGGGCCAAAATTCACCCAACTTATTGTGGGAAGCTTGTGGAAGGCAACCCGAAACGTTTGACCCAAGTTAAACAATTTAAAGGCAATGCTACCAAATACTAATTGAGTGTATGTAAACTTCTGACCCACTGGGAATGTGATGAAAGAACTAAAAGCTGAAGAAATCATTCTCTATACTATTATTCTGACATTTCACATTCTTAAAATAAAGTGGCGATCCTAACTGACCTAAAACAGGGAATTTTTACTAGGATTAAATGCCAGGAATTGTGAAAAACAGAGTTTAAATGTATTTGGCTAAGGTGTATGTAAACTTCCGACTTCAACTGTAATATAAAATAATGGTACGGGATTTATAAGCATATATTGTCTGCTAAATGAACTAAACTATGGCATGGCACATAGCCAGATAACATCCTGAAATACATTTTCTTTATATCATAATGTTTCTTTAGACTTGCCTAAAATAAATAAATGATTTATTGTGATGGTGAATATTAAATGGATTTATTATACTTTTTTTAATGTAAATGTTCCAAAGGCGCGCATCAGCGGCTTGTATGTGTGGAGGCCAGGTTATGCTAAACGTGTTTATGTAAATTAACGGTAATTTACCGTGAGACCGGCCAAATTTCATGATCGCCACAGCCATAGGTTAGCTCACCTGTCATGTAATAAATTGTAAATAGTAATTGCTATTAGCTCATTCATATTATGGTTTCTGTCAGCCAAAAGTTAGCTAAATATGACCGCTTGTGTTAGCTCACTCTTTCCCCAGTTAGCGCTAGGACTAGCCTACATTTTCCGAATTGGATGAGAATTGTGTTATGCTGTTGCTACTTATGTGAATGTCTGAACATTGCATCTGAAAATAAACTGCTCAACTTCTGTGAATGTCTGAATATTGTATCTGAAAATAAACAGCTCACATTGGGAACTTAAAGTTGTAAAGACTGTGTTTGTACAAAATGTTTCTGTGAAAAAACAGTGGCCAGCTCAAACGCTGACTGTTGCGTGAATCAATACTAGACATTATAATGAAGCATTATAATCACCCTGGTTTGAGTGTACGCTGCAGGGACAACTGTAGAATGATCCACTGTAGAATTATTACAGCCCTGTGCTCCTATGCCTCAAAGGGTTAAATAGGCTACACAACTATGCACATTTCCACAGTTTATTTTAGATTTCCACAACAACAGAGAAGGAGAAATTCACTTTTCATGCGAACACTTTTCAACTGTTCAGGTCACCATTGCCACCTAGCTTCTTTCTTTCTTTCTTTCTTTCTTTCTTTCTTTCTTTCTTTCTTTCTTTCTTTCTTTCTTTCTTTCTTTCTTTCTTTCTTTCTTTCTTTCTTTCTTTCTTTCTTTCTTTCTTTCTTTCTTTCTTTCTTTCTTTCTTTCTTTCTTTCTTTCATATCCTTTATTTCCCTTCCCTCTCCTTTTCTTTCCTCTCCCCTCTTCCCACTCTCCTCTCCTCCCCACCCCTCCCAGTCTTTAACTTTATTTTCCTTTCTTAAATCAGCTTTTTATCTCATCATAGGAGAACAGAGTGAAGTGTCACAGTGTGAGGCCTGTGCTTTGACAGCATGCCAAATGCATATTCAACCGTTTAGCCTGTGAGGATTCTTCCACAAAATGTCAAAATAGAAGAGCGAGAGATAATATTGTGGAATGGGCTTCAGGAAAACGGGCCATGGTTTCATTTTTCAGAGTCATGGTAGGTGGAATAATGTGGAATAAAGCTAAGGCTAGCCCAGCATTGGAAAGCAGTTAGATACGGGTGACTGTGTGTGTTAATACAAATATGTGTGTGTGTTGTGTGTGTGTGTGTGTGTGTGTGTGCATGAACATTTGTATGCATACTGTATGTGTGTATGTGTTTGTGTAAGAGAGTGCATATATGTGCACACATGCATGTGTGTATATGGCACTCCTGCCTGGCCTGTGCGTACTCGCATGAGCCAGGGTCACAGTGGGAGAGAGAGGAGGATGGATGGTGGGATTACTGGGGTGTGGAGGATTGTCCTATTCTTCCCCTCGTTCCCCTGCATTTGGCCTTCAAAGGGCCTGCTGGAGAGTCCCTGACGTTCTCTCCACACACACACTTTCATCTGCTATAGTATAACTACACATCGCTGTCAGCCTCCCAATGAGACAGAGACACAGCTGTATGGATATATTAGCATTGGCTACATCAAATCCCATAAATCAAAGTGTGTGTGTGTGTGTGTGGGGGGGATTGTGTGTGAGAGAGAGAGAGCGAGAGAGCGAGAGAGAGAGAGAGAGAGAGAGAGAGAGAGAGAGAGAGAGAGAGAGAGAGAGAGAGAGAGAGAGAGAGAGAGAGAGAGAGAGAGATGAACGAATTGCGGGATTCAACGCAATTGTGCATTAGTTGATGCCTTCGCAATATGGATGTGCCTATTATGTTGATTTTTGCTCGTACTAAATATATTTGTTAATAAACAGTGCATTCTAAATAGTATTTAATATGATTAGTACACAGTGTGTAGTTTAAGTAAGTAGTAGGCAAGCCAGATTTCGGACACGGCCATAGTCTATACTGGTCTCTCTCCACAGAATAGTATACAGTATTTACCCCCCATAGTTTCACTGCCGAAAACAAAAGCACTTCAAAGCAGACATAAACAAAGTGTGTGTGCTAATTATTTTTAGGCATTGAGCGTGTGTGTGTGTGTTTGTGCACATGTCAGCACGGGGACAGAAAAATACAGCATTCGTGCGCGCAAACACACTCAAAGCAATGTGATAGACACTGCTATTTGCGATTACCTTAAGGGGAGGTATGCAGCATTATCTACGACCATTAAACTAGATACAAAACAACTAATGTGCTTTACGAGAGTGCTTTAGAGTAGAAGTGGACCAAATTGGCCTTGTTCAGGGGCACTTGCAGTCCGTAAATGCTGTGGTTCTTAACCTTTTTTGATAACTGTACTCCCAACCACTCCTCAGCCTGATGTACGCCCTTCTGTGCAACCATTCATTAGGCCTATGTTATAGGTGTTAATGCTTGAACTGATAGTAAGCCTACCAAGAACCATTTTCATCTGAAGAACCCTTCTTGGAAAATGAGGGTTCTTTGTAACCTTTTTCATCCTAAGAACAGTTTTTCTAAGAAAGGGTTCTTTGATGATTCTTTGGAAAGCAATAAGGATCATTTCTACATAGAACCATTCTGAAGAACCCTTCTAAGCTTTATTTATTGTATTTTTTTTCTTTCTTTTAAATAGTGGCTAAGCATTAGTGTTTACCTCAGTGTTAAAACTGCCATGATGTATTTCAAATGAGTATTTTCTGTTCAATATCTGTGTTTTTGCATGTATATTGATTGGTTGATTAATGTTATTCTACATATAAATAACATTTTTCTAAACTAATCTAATCTGTTAGCAGTTGGACTTATTGCAACCATTACTGAAATGGTTGTTCCAATTTAGATGATTTAGGTAGTCTTAGTATTCAGTTTTCCCTACCATGGCAGTTATTCTGAATGCAGGTTGCAGGTGATTAAACATTCCAATTGTTGGACATCCTCAATCTAGTTGGACTCCAATAGGAATTATACATCACCTTGCAAGCCAGCATAATGTGACTTGCAGGCCTGATTAGGCCTGTAAACCAGAAGTTTCCGACCACTGTGTTAGGGTATAACTAGGCCTTGAAAGAAAGGCCTTATGATATACACTGAGTATACCAAACATTAGGAACTGTTGAGCTTGAAAAACCCAGCAGCGTTGCAGTTCTTGACACAAACAATACCCGGTTCAAAGGCACTTAAATGTTTTGTCTTGCCCATTCACCCTCTGAATGGCACACATACACAATCCATGTCTCAAGACTTAAAAATCCTTCTTTAACCTGTCTCCTCCCCTTCATCAACACTGATTTAAATGGATTTAACAAGTGATATCAATAAGGGATCATAGCTTCCACATGGATTCACCTGGTCAGTCTGTCATGGAAAGAGCAGGTGTTCTTAATCTTTTGTACACTCAGTGTATGTACGCGACGCGAACTGGCTGAGTCAATTCAGTGGCTAGCTTTGCACTTGGCTAGCTAACAGTAGCTGCTAGGGGTAAGTCATAACCTACATTTGTGTTTGTTTTTACATATTGGTAGCCAGAGTCGTTCAAGGAATTTGGGACATGGGTGACTAGTTAACGTTAGCTTGGCTCTCTCTGTGTGTTCGTGCCGTGAAAGGAGGGGTTTCTTCTTTGTCTGAAAGCAATGGCTAGCTAGTATGCTAACTATTCTAGCTAACTAACTGACTGAATAAGTTGACGACGGACTCGCTCAAGCTGTCGGAACTAACCCACAACGTTAGACACGGACACGAACAATCTGCTTGGCGTGTTGACACACTGGTGGTTTGTTGTGGCCGAGTATTGGTGCTAAACCGTGTTGTTGGAGTCCGGCATGCTAGCTGGCTGTGGCGTCTTATGACTAGGTGCCCTGGACGATTTTCACGGAAGAATACTGTACCAAGTTAGCTAGTTGAATAAACTAAGTTAGTCTATTCCTAGAAAACATTGAACCGCTGTAGTTTACAACAATTATAGTTTCTGAGGTGGAAGTGGGAGAGTTATATTTGGGTGTTGTGGTGAGGGAGGCCCCGCTCTCTCCTTTCCCAGATGTTTAGTTCATTTCATTCCGATCTCCTTTGCATTATTGTAGCCATTTTCTGCAGCCTGTCAACTATGACTCTGTCTATCCCTGTTCTCTCCTCTCCGCACAGGCTATACAAACGTCTCACACCGTGTGGCTGCTGCCTCTCTAACCTGGTGGTCCCTGCACGCACAACCCACGTGGAGTTCCAGGTCTCAGGCAGCCTCTGGAACTGCCGTTCTGCTGCCAACAAGGCAGAGTTCATCTCAGCCTATGCTACCCTCCAGTCCCTCGACTTCTTGGCGCTGACGGAAACATGGATTACCACTGAAAACACTGATACTCCTACTGCTCTCTGATCGTCTGACCATGTGTTCTCGCATACCCCGAGAGCATCTGGTCAGCGGGGTGGTGGCACAGGAATCCTCATCTCTCCCAAGTGGACATTCTCTATTTTTCCCCTGACCCATCTGTCTATCTCCTCATTTGAATTCCATGCTGTCACAGTCACTAGCCCATTTAAGCTTAATATCCTTGTCATTTATCGCCCTCCAGGTTCCCTTGGAGAGTTCATCAATGACCTTGACGCCTTGATAAGTTCCTTTCCTGAGGATGGCTCCCCCCTCACAGTTCTTGGGGACTTCAACCTCCCTACGTCTACCTTTGACTCATTTCTCTCTGCCTCCTTCTTTCCACTCCTCTCCTCTTTTGACCTCACCCTCTCACCGCCCCCTACTCACAAGGCAGGCAATACGCTTGACCTCATCTTTACTAGATGCGGTTCTTCTACTAATCTCACTGCAACTCCCCTCCATGTCTCCGACCACTACTTTGTATCCTTTTCTCTCTCGCTCTCCTCCAACACTACTCACTCTGCCCCTACTCAGATGGTAATGCGCCGTCGCAACCTTCGCTCTCTCTCTCCCGCTACTCTCTCCTCTTCCATCCTATCATCTCTTTCCTCTGCTCAATCCTTCTCCCTCCAATCTCCTGATTCTGCCTCCTCAACCCTCCTCTCCTCCCTTTCTGCATCCTTTGACTCTCTATGTCCCCTATCCTCCCGGCCGGCTCGGTCCTCCCCTCCAGCTCCGTGGCTTGATGACTCATTGCGAGCTCACAGAACAGGGCTCCGGGCAGCTGAGCGGAAATGGAGGAAAACTAGACTCCCTGCGGACCTGGCATCTTTTCACTCTCTACATTTTCTTCATCTGTTTCTGCTGCTAAGGCCACTTTCTACCACTCTAAATTCCAAGCATCTGCCTCTAACCCTAGGAAGCTCTTTGCCACCTACTCCTCCCTGCTGAATCCTCCTCCCCCTCCCACCCCTCCTCCCTCTCTGTGGATGACTTCGTCAACCATTTTGAAAAGAAGGTTGACGACATCCGTTCCTCGTTTGTTAAGTCAAATGACACTGCTGGTCCTGCTCACACTGCCCTACCCTATGCTTTGACTTCTTTCTCCCCTCTCTCTCCAGATAAAATCTTGCGACTTGTGACGGCCGGCCGCCCAACAACCTGCCCGCTTGACCCTATCCCCTCCTCTCTTCTCCAGACCATCTCCGGTGACCTTCTCCCTTACCTCACCTC
Source organism: Coregonus clupeaformis (assembly GCF_020615455.1). Lineage (NCBI taxonomy): Eukaryota > Metazoa > Chordata > Actinopteri > Salmoniformes > Salmonidae > Coregonus > Coregonus clupeaformis. The sequence continues at coordinate 166,401 of NW_025533676.1, read as the reverse complement.
GCTGATCAACTCATCCTTGACCGCTGGCTATGTCCCTTCCGTCTTCAAGAGAGCGAGAGTTGCACCCCTTCTCAAAAAACCAACACTCGATCCCTCTGATCAGTATCCCTTCTGACCAGTATCCCTTCTTTCTTTTCTCTCCAAAACTATTGAGCGTGCCGTCTTTAGCCAACTCTCTTGCTATCTCTCTCAGAATGACCTTCTTGATCCAAACTAGTCAGGTTTCAAGACTGGTCATTCAACTGAGACTGCTCTTCTCTGTGTCACGGAGGCTCTCCGCACTGCTAAAGCTAACTCTCTCTCCTCTGCTCTTGTCCTTCTAGACCTGTCTGCTGCCTTTGATACTGTGAACCATCAGATCCTCCTCTCCACCCTCTCTGAGCTGGGCATCTCCGGCGCGGCTCACTCTTGGATTGCGTCCTACCTGACCGGTCGCTCCTACCAAGTGGCGTGGCGAGAAGCTGTCTCCGCACCACGTGCTCTCACCACTGGTGTCCCCCAGGGCTCAGTTCTAGGCCCTCTCCTATTCTCGCTATACACCAAGTCACTTGGCTCTGTCATATCCTCACATGGCCACTCCTATCATTGCTACGCAGACGACACACAACTAATCTTCTCCTTTCCCCCTTCTGATAACCAGGTGGCGAATCGCATCTCTGCATGTCTGGCAGACATATCCGTATGGATGACGGATCACCACCTCAAGCTGAACCTTGGCAAGCGGAGCTGCTCTTCCTCCCGGGGAAGGACTGCCCGTTCCATGATCTCGCCATCACGGTTGACAACTCTGTTGTGTCCTCCTCCCAGAGTGTGAAGAGCCTTGGCGTGACCCTGGACAACACCCTGTTGTTCTCCGCTAACATCAAGGCGGTGACCCGATCCTGTAGGTTCATGCTCTACAACATTCGGAGAGTACGACCCTGCCTTACACAGGAAGCGGCACAGGTCCTAATCCAGGCACTTGTCATCTCCCGTCTGGATTACTGCAACTCGCTGTTGGCTGGGCTCCCTGCCTGTTCCATTAAACCCCTACAACTCATCCAGAATGCCGCAGCCCGTCTGGTGTTCAACCTTCCCAAGTTCTCTCACGTCACCCCGCTCCTCCGCACACTCCACTGGCTTCCAGTTGAAGCTCGCATCTGCTACAAGACCATGGTGCTTGCCTACGGAGCTGTGAGGGGAACGGCACCTCCGTACCTTCAGGCTCTGATCAGTCCCTACACCCAAACGAGGGCACTGCGTTCATCCACCTCTGGCCTGCTGGCTCCCCTACCTCTGCGGAAGCACAGTTCCCGCTCAGCCCAGTCAAAACTGTTTGCTGCTCTGGCACCGCAATGGTGGAACAAGCTCCCTCACGACGCCAGGACAGCGGAGTCACTCACCACCTTCCGGAGACATTTGAAACCCCACCTCTTTAAGGAATACCTGGGATAGGATAAAGTAATCCTTCTACCCCCCTTACCCCACCCCCACCCCCCCCCCCAAAAAAAAAAAATACATTGGAAAGTGGTTATCCCACTGGCTATAAGGTGAATGCACCAATTTGTAAGTCACTCTGGATAAGAGCGTCTGTTAAATGACGTAAATGTAAATGTAATGTATTGCCAGAAAATATATGCAAATAAAGTTAGCTGAACCGTTCATGGAGGGTTCTAAGAAGAACCCTTCAAATATAATAAGGCTCTTGGTATAACTGTTCATAGAGGGTTCTAGAAAGAACCCTTCAAAGATAAAGTCTCTAGGAAGAACCATTCATAGAAGGTTCTAGGTAGAACCTTCTGCAAAGGGTTCTACCTAGCACCAAAAAGGGTTCCCCTATTGGGACAAATTGAAAAACCCAATGGTTCTACTAAGCACCTTTTTTTTTTCTAAGAGTGTATGGTAGTATTTGTTGTCAATCCTGACATCCAGCTACTCACTGTCTTGTACTTGACAATGTACTCAACGATGGGCATGCCCCCGTCATCTTGCTTGACCAGGCCCAGCCGGTAGGCCTTGCCCATCCCTCTCTGGCCATGCACCGCCGGGGGGCTGGGCTCACGTATGGGTAGAGTCTGGAAGGACTCTGTGTGGCTGAACTCCCCCTGGCCCTTCCCATTGACTGCAGCCACTCGCACTTCGTAGGTGGTGTTGGGCTCTAGGCCTGTCAGCAGTACTATCACTGTAGGAGGAGAATCAGGGAGAGCATTTGTTAGCACGTTAGCATGTTGTTAGCTTGTTCGCAGACAGACAGAGAGGTAGAGCGATAGAGAGAGACATACAGATAGGCAGGCAGACAGACAAAAAGACACAGCAACAGAGACGGACGGAGAGACAGAGACGGAGAGACAGGTGGAGAGACAGACAGACAGTCAGACAGACAGAGGTTGAGAGAAGGGAAAAATACAGACAGACAGAAGAAGAGATACAAAGAAGCATAGAAAGTCAGAGAGGGATACAGACGAACACAGATTTTTTGACAAGTGGAGTGAAGGGGGTGGTCACCATCTACGCTAAAGCTAATCGCTAACAGCACCGCTAACACCACTATGCTAGTGCCACAAATCCCCTGTTCCTATCAGGACCACTCTCTTGTCAATACAGAGGGTGGGACGTACCATTGTGGAGTGCCACAGGGGGATCTGTGTGCCTAGATGTGTTGGGTGAGTAATCCACTGCAGCTGAGCTAGCTAGCATACCTCCTCCCTGCCTGCTTCCATTCATGGCCAGAGAGATAATACAGAAGGTAATGCTGTACACTGAGGCTCTAAGCCAATATGTGGGAGTGCTGTTTGTGTGGAAACAGTATGAAAGCAATAGTACTCCATTATTGATCCTCTGGGATCAGTAGATAGTAAAGCATCAACATCAATGTTCGGAGTAGAACAACATGTCACTGTAACCTCTTTGGAACTCTCAAACTCTACCGGAATACACTTTAAACTAGTGACTACCGATATACTATGTGACAACTTCACAGTGTGGAGTGAAATGATAAGCATCTGTCAATAACTGATATTCAATATCGGCCTAAAATATTGGCCATCGGCCTCCTTGACCCCCAGAAAATGGTATCGGCATCGCCCCTAAAGAATCCATATCGGTCGTTCTCTAAAAAAGACATTAGATCATACAACCACTCCTAAAATAGCAATACATGAATCAGTAGAGCTTTATGACATTTTCTCAGCAGTCAGCCCAAAATCATTGATTTCTATGTAAATTCGACAATAAAGTAATTTACATAGCTTTCATAGGTCGTCCTGCGGAAATCCCAAGTTAGGCATTAGCTGAACTTGGGTGAAGGTTGTTGTTTTGCAACTTGTGCTGCTGTAAACGTGTGCTAAGGGTAATGGTTGCTTTGCAATTGTATAATGGGGGATCTAAATACGAAATGAGCTATTTGCTAAACTTGGGGCTCTACCAGGGGTTTGACGAGACCTTTAGTGAACGCCACTGGCATTCAGATGAACAAATTGTGCCAACTCATTATACACGTAGCAGTTTTATAGTGCAAATGTGCATCATTACTATTAAGGCCCTGAAGTGGCTCCGAGGGCTAAATGTCAATTTGCAACTGGTAATTAGTTGATTTGGCTATCTCCATTAACATGCTCACCTCAAGACAAGGAAGGTGGTTAAACAGGTGGAGGTGGAACACAAGAACTAACACAAATTAAGAATTCTCACTGTACATATCTCTCGAATATCTCCCTCTCCCAAATCTCCCTTTCTCTCTAAAATCTTTCTTCCTTCTTTGCAAATCTTTCTTTTTGTTTTTCTCTCCATCTTCCTCATCTTTTCTCTTTTATTCTTTCCTCTTTAACGCCCTCTGTCTTTCTTTCTGTTCCCATTGCCTGTATATATCACTTTGTTCTCTCTCTATCCCTCAGTGCTTCCACGCTGCTCAAAATTCTCCGCATTCCATCTCACTATTGTAATTGACTCCAAAATGAGGGATATTAGCGATAAGCCCTTCAGGTTTGTCAGACCTGCTTATCGTCTGAGCATTCGTCCTTCTGAGTTCCTTATTTTTTTTTGTCCTCCATCACGCACACACTCCCCTGAGTGCCTCCAAAATCAATATGGAGTCGTGGAGCCAGAGCGGAAAGGGAAATAGAAAGTTGCTTTTCAGCCCCCCCACCCCACCCTCCCCTCCCCCCTCTCTCTCCCTCCCTCCCTCCCTTTCACAGGCTCTGTGACCCGAGCGTAGGAGGCCTCCTGATCTTGTGGAGGCTTGCCATGGAGCGACGGTTTTAAAGGATCGCCGCGCGGATCAAGTAGCGACGGTTTCCTGCTCACGCTTGTTTGGCTGGTTCACTGGTTCGATTTGTGTGTGTGAGGACTGGGACTAACGTGCAGAAACAAAGGTTCGTCAAGGATGAGGGGTCTTAGTCTGACTTAGGTGGGCAAGACCTTGCAGTGAAAGACCTAACCTTACTTAGTCCCCGAACACAGCAGCTTTTTTTTGTCTGAGTAAATGTAAGGAGTGTAAATGTGAGAAAACGTGAGGTGTGTCGCTATAGTGGAGATGGTCATCTAGAATGTCCGTACCATTGATGATGATGATGATGATGATAATGACGACAACGATGATTGATGATGATAAAGATGGTGTTGAAGATGAAGATGATTAAAATGATGTCCATTTTGATGTAGATGATGATGGGAATGAAAATAACAATGATGATGACATAATGACAGCGATAATGATCAGAATAGGGATAATGAAGACCAAAACAGGGGAAATAAGGGAACACACTCACTCTGGATGCCATGTGACTTGACGTCTCTCCAGTCCTGCGAGCCCACTTCCTTGTAGTTGACCAGGTAGTGGCCAATGGGTACGCCGCCATGTGAGTCGGGTTTCATGAATGTCACTGTGGCGATGCGCTGCGACACGGCTGACAAGCGCACCGAGTACGGGTTCGAGGGCACGTCTGGAAAAGAGCAGAGAAATAGGTGTCACACTCATAACCGTCCCCCATTGAAACACACATCCAAACATCAGTTCCGGTAACCCTTCAGAAATATTACATTGATGTCTCTATTTGTTCTGAAACATAATGTCGCTGGTGTGTAGTTATTGGCAAATCAAAACTCTCACACTTGATAAAAAGATGTAGCCATGGCAACTCGAGCTCATTGGGTTTTGCAATGCAGAATGCTTTGTGTTAACCCACACACAGTGTTCAGGCGTAGTTCAAAAAAGCCAAGGCCATTATATTTATCAGTGGTCGACTCAATCCCGTTATCACACAAACACTTCCCTTTTATCTGGTGGAGCCACGGGGCTTCGAGCAAATCAAAAGAAAATGTTGCTGTCCTACAGAGCCTCTCTTTTATAAGACCAGGAATACATTAAGTAGAGCGAGGCCTTTCAGCACGGTTGCGGGGCTGTACATAATCGAGCACACACATGCCCACACATACACACACAAGCATAAACGCACGCACGTACACACTGATATGCAGCATGCACACACACATACTAGTATAAGTACACGCACACACACACTCACACACATAAACACACATGCAAGGCCATGTGCACACACACACACAAAGGGAAACCATCAACCATATAGATAAAAGCAAAGTTTGAGCTATGAAGGTCTGTGTACAAAGCCAGATTCAACAATTGATTCTGAAAACCCATCACATATCTTCTAAATAAGTCGTACACATCGCTAAAGTTGAATAGTTAGAATGTGTATCTAGCAACAAGTTATTATTTACACATAAACTGTATTTATTTCATTCTTTCTATCTCTGTTGAGATATGACACAAAGTTAGAGTGGGAAGTGGGACAAATTGAACTCTGTTTGCTAGCACTGTGGGTATAGGCAGTTCAATCCTTCAGAGTCAAACCTTCACAGTCTTATATACACTGCATTTTTACTTGGCACAACCCCATGATATCTTGAGTAATACACCAGAGACCGTATTCACGATGCATCTCAGAGTAGGAGTGCTGATCTGATTTAGCCTTTTAAGTCATAATGAATAAGAGGATGGACCTGATACTAGTTCAATACTCCTACTCTGAGACGCTTTGTGAATACAGGCCCAAATCTTCTTAACATCAGGGATAATACATGACTTTTCAACTATGATCTGCTATTCATAATATCATTCAAGTTACATAAAGAGTTGCATAAGCTGGTTAGCGCTGCGACACAGTTTCCATATGAATGAATTGATCATGAATCAAGTGTTAGCATTTAGCTGGGTAGTTGGCTGACAGGGTTGGCTCACAGTCTTCTATCTAGAGAAGTTTCCTCTCTCTTTAATGATCAGACTTTGAAGCCGAATCAAACTGATGGGCGGGAGAGTGTGTGTGTGTGTGAAGGACCCGTTGTTTCATTTAATAGATTCCCAAACCTCTGTTTTAGTCTTATGGTTTGTTATTCACAATGTGGCGACACTCCATTCATTTTGAGAGAGAGGGAAAGAGATCTGAATCTTAATTCAGCGACGCCTTGTTTACTTTCCTTTAGTGTGCGTGTCTGTGTGTGTGTGACAGAAGGAGAGTTTGTAAAGGTGTCTCTGTGTGTTTGAAGTGTGCGTTCCGACGTGTGTGTGTGTGTGTGTGTGTGTGTATGCGCAAATGCATACGTATCTGGGTATGTGTGTGGAAGAATGTCTCTTAAAAAAATAGTAAGTCCTTTTTCTCAGTATTCTACTTCTAAGAGGCCCTGTGTTTGAAGTAATTGAATCTGCACTAAAGTGAATTGGACTGCGTTATTGTATATTAGCCTGCGCTATGCACCGTAAATTAGGGGGTACTTTAGTAAATAGGGGGAACTATGTTAAATCAGCGAGCACTATTTGAGATTAGGTTAGGCTAAATAGAGGTTGGGGGGTGGTTATGGGATTTACTGCCATGGAAATGGCAAATAAGGAGGTTATCAACAACAAAAAAGAGCAGGTGGGGTGCAAAACAGTTGGAAGATCCTATCTGGACTTCCAGTTGGGGTGGAGTTTTGTTGCTTTGGTCAGTAGTAGATTATATCATTGGTTGACTGGGGCTATATTTGGTCAATCATGCCACATGGATGATACACAGTTGGAACTATTTGGTTAATGGATGAACTTTGATATGTTGAGGTGCATGGTTTACCCGATTCCATGTGTATGATATCAAGGGAAAGTCCAATGTGGAATTGGTTACTTTATGAGGCCAGCACTTACCTGCCTGGGCCAAGATGAACTCCTGGTATTTCGCTCCGATGTTGTTCCGGGCCGTGCAGTTGTAGCGTCCGAAATCCCTATCGGACACTGGGGTGACCTAGGGACAAACATTTGAGTGAGCACAGAGACCAGAGCTAAGTCAATATACTGACACTGGCATTACACTTAGTGAAGGCTTTGGGTAACACTATTTTAGCCAGTATAAAGCATTGTTTCTTTCATTCAGCCCTTATTTTACCAGGTAAGTTGGCAAGGACCTAGGGAAGAGATGCAGAGGAGAGGAAATGAGTTGAATAGACCACTTGGAAGCTGGGGATGATAAGGTGGCCATGATTTTTATTTCTGAAGTTAGACTGTTACCGGTGAGTGCCCTGTTGCTTCCTATACCCACCTCTAGCAAGGACTTGCCGTCGGTCGTGTGGACGCGTGTGTTGGCAGTGCCCTCGGCCGAGATGGTGAGGCGTTCTCTCCTCCATAGCATGGTGGCGGGCGGGTTGGACTTGACGTCACAGCTGATGTTTACCGGGTTGCCCTCCCACGAGTAAAATATGGTTTGGTTGGTCTGGAACTTGGGCATGTCTATCCAAGACACAACATGATTGGTTGGTTAGCTTCCAAGTCATGCAAAACCAGCCAATTAAAAAACACCCAGAACATCTGAGATGATCCGTGTAGCACAGTTGGTAGAGCATGGCGCTTGCAACGTCAGGGTTGTGGGTTCGTTTCCCACGGGGGGCCAGTATGAAAATGTATGCACTCACTAACTGTAAGTCGCTCTGGATAAGAGCGTCTGCTAAATGACTAAAATGTAATGATCAAAATCCAAAAAACTGATTGTTGGGCTTAAGTGTAATCGCTCCCTAAAGTTAAAAGGAAGCTTAAACTTAATTGAAGACACCTCATGCTGGGCGAGAGATCTTCATTATGATACTCTTCCTGAGTGTGTGTGTGTGTGTCATTGTGTGTGTGAATGTGTGCATCTGCGGTGCCGAGCTGGATAGGCGCTAATGAACGATCCCCCTACTACATTGGGGGGGCCGCTCGCCATCACCGCTCGCTGCTGCATTCACCCCGTAGTCAGTAGAGTGGCATTATGGTCTGTCACGTGGCCTGGCGCTCTGTCACGAAGGAGGACGTGCCTCTACCTCCTCCTCTCGTCCCGCCACAGACTTAATAAATTAGTTCATTAGTTCCGCTGCAACGGTTGGCTTAGCCTCCGCCACTCCTACACCCAGTCACACAGCTCTTGGACCCATTTTTGTCCCTCTACTTTCTGACTGTCATGTGTTGAGGGAGGGTGTGATGGGTCACTGTTCTGAGGGAGTGGCACTGCCAAGAGTGGCGGGGGAAAATCTCAGTGATCTCATGCATGCTCACCTCAAAGGGTGCCACCTGGGTCTAGATAGTTACTAAGTGCAATTGCACATCTACTTTGGCAATTATTACATGTGTGTTTCATGCCATTAACCTTTTCACGTGTGAGTTCCAAATATCTCTAACGGTCACCCCAGCGTGAGTTTTTTTATGCGTGTGATGTCAGAATGCACTCACTGTTCCAAAATGTGATTGTTACGCAACAGGACAGTTAACCCGCGCTGTCCTCAAACCAAGGCACGCTGACTGCTAATTACCTATAGTCTGTTTCAACTTGTCAATTTCAAATTATTTTCTAACAAGTTTTATTTTCTAACAACAGTTTGAATTGAGGTGTGTTCCGCCTCCTCATTAATTCACATAAGAAGTAGTCCATTTCACTGTTGCTGACAATTTATGTTTGAGATTTACAGAGCCGGACAAACTTCTCTATTCAACAAGAGCCCTTCCCCAGTGTTTCCCCAAATCAAGTATGAAGACATTGCACATCTCTAGTCAGAACAGGCCTTGCACAAACGATTCCCCCCTGGCACTGTTTCTGGCTGGCGCCCGCATTGCCTTCATTGTTGTTTCCTCACAAATAATAACTTTGGACATGTGTGCGTTCCTATCAAAGTAAGTGCCTTATTTTCTGTATATCGTGTTGTCGTTCCTACTGCAGCATACTGTATGTATGGATCATAATGTATTTACTGTTTTATTCACGTTTTCAAGTACTGGTGACAAATCATGCATTCCGATTCTTGCAAGATTGTAATGGACACATATGATGTGTGTAAAATACTTTTTGATGGTTGTACTGATTATGATGAGCTAATGCTAAGCTATTTGCCAGCTATGTGTGGCACCATGTTTGTTGACATCATACAATGCATTCTGTTTGTCACGTAAGCGTCTGTCAGACCAAAGATGTTATAAAAAAACCAGGTGAAGGCATAGTTCACGCGACTGACTTATGGTGCTTTCAAGACAACTGGGAACTGGGAAAAATACGAGGTCAAATCATGACGTCAGTGATCTTCAGGTCGGAAAGTCGGAGCTCTAGAAAGAGGCCTGAGTTCCCGAGTTGGAATTCCTAGTTGGAATTCCTAGTCGGAGCTCGTTGTTTTCAGAGTTCCCAGTTGTCTTGAACGCACTGAAGTCGGAAGTTGGAGATTTCCGAGTTCCCAGTTCCCAGTTCTTTTGAACGCGGCATCAGATTGTAACTATGGTACCTCAGGGTTGCCAGCTCAGACCCCCCCTTTCCAGGGGTTTTATTTGATTTATCCTGTGTTTGCACCCCATTTATTGATAAATCCCCCATCATAGTAATATTTCCTGCATCATATCTCCGCACAATACCTTCCCCCATTTCTACCTCCCATGGACTTCAAAACCCCCCCACAAATGAAATGAACCCCCCCACAAACCCCCCTAAAATGGTTTCATCCCTGTCTAGCTTTCGCACTACGGTTAGGCTAGGCAGTAGGCTTATATTTGGGGTGATGATCTGTGAGGTGATAACATTTGATTTGTGAAAAACGGTAAACGACTTGTCAAGTCATGTGCTCCGGTTCTTGTATACACTGTAACAAGTATATCGAAGATTTGTAAAATGCTGAAAAGTGGCCAAACTAAGTTCATATGTTTCAGGCAATGGGCGCAGCCATCTTTGACTTCGTTTATTTGCATCTTATAGTGAATGGTATTCTGGGATTATGGAGTTTTCGCTTGTCAAACATAAACAAAAAGAATTTAGCTGCTTAAAGAACCATTGGATTGAATTGAACTGTGTTCTGAAATGAGATGGTGAGATCTTTAGCTTTAATCTTATTATTAAAGAGTACTTGAGGAAGCAGTTTTTTCACCAGGAATTATGTGTGTGTGTGTGTGTGTGTGTGTGTGTGTGTGTGTGTGTGTGTGTGTGTGGATAAATAATGCAGCAGGATATCCTCGTACTAATTAGCCTTTCTGGGGGGCAGGCAACTCTGTTGTGATTAATCTAGCATTTGTTAAAAAGGGAAAACAGAAACAGTGTTCAACAATGGAATATTACAAGTCAGCAGCTTTGTGTGTGTGGTTGTGATGCTTTGCATGTGCAAATGAGTTGTATTGGTTTTAGAAATAATAATAAAAATAAGTTTTTTTATTAACTTCCATTGTCCTCAATTCATGCACCTTGGTTAAAGAGTGAGGTAGCGGCTGTGCTCCATTCTCTTTGTGTGTATACTGTTCAGATGTGCAAACTTGTGTGTGTGTGTGTATACTGTATCTGTGCAGGCATGTGTGTTTTTGTTCTCAGACTGTACTTACACTCTATATCGAGGAACATGCTCTTTTGGTGGCCCCCGATCCTGCTGAGGGCCTCACAGTCAAAACGGCCCAAATCAGTTAGCTTCACCCCACTGATGGTCAACATGGACTTGCCATGGCGGCCCCGCACGTCCACACGCCCATCCTGGCTCTGTGCACACAAACATGCATGAGCACACGCATGCACACACACAGACACGCGCGCGCACACACACGCACACACCACACACACATGAATGGATCGTGAATGTATTTCATACAGTACATCTCGTGAAGAATTTGCTTTATCCACTCCATCCATCCACACACACACATACACTTTTTTTTCTGTTGACCTTTTACTCCATAACAACCTCACACACCTTCAAAACTGTTAAACCCCCTCTGACACTCAGTCAAACCAAGTATCTGATGTAAAATCCGTTTTACGCCTCTGGCTAGGATTAATGTGATTGACTATCAATTGATTTGCAATAATTAGATAGAGAACTGTGAAGACAGATGGTCTCAATTTGAAGCCAAGGGTCAATTAGATTGGCAGCAGCAATCATTCCTTATAATCATCAATGATGCTTAACAAAGACAAACTATCTCAGGGTGATCATCACTTAGAAAGGAGATCTTTTGGGTTCTTCAAATACTTTGAGAGTTTGATCAAGCCTGTCTGGAGTGCCAGATGGGCGGGATTTGCACTTTTGAGACTACTCCAATGGTTATTTTAATATTTGAAAGAAAACAAATATTATTTGAACACGTCTGCTAGCTGGGCGGACTCCCTAAACAGATAGTGACTGCCATTGATTAATCAAGTGCTAGGGTTAGAAACCAGCACTCAGAAGACTGCAGTCGTAACCCACAGAGTTCCCATGCCAGGTCTAATTTGGCCTATAGACATCTCTCCCCCCTCTGGGACCCGTCTCTGTGTCATTTTCCTCCCTTCTCCTTTAGTCTTGACACTCTTTCAGACTGACACATTCTCTTGCAGTTATTTCAGCTCACACAGTCTCTCGCTACTGCCAGGTTAAAGAGGCCTCCCTTTTTAGGAGTGATAAAGGGTATAATAAAGTTGGTTTGATTTCGGGTGAATCGTCACTTGTGTAGATTAAAGTTGGTTTGATCCTGGTTTTACCTTGAACATGATTTTTTAAAATAAAATTGTGGTTGGCTATGAAAGTGGTGCTTTCAGTAGCATGGTCACAGTGTGCTCCCTCACCTATACAGCAGGTTCCCTCCACATTCCATTTGAACAATTCAGGAGTGCAACTGGACATTGAATTTGGAGTGAATAGAAATGCTGTCAAATAAACAGGGGGGCAGAAAGCAAAGCAAATCTGCCAGAGGAAGAGAATGCTGACTCTGGGCTTTGTGCATTCTCTCTCTCGCTCTCCCTCTTGCTCTCTCTCCTAGAATTGGGTTATTTATTCCCAGGTTCCCCTGGCATAGGAAGGGATGCTCTCTCTAGGGAGAAGGAGGGAGGCGATTGGGGGAGGAAAGGGAGGAGGGCGAGAGAGAGGGCAGGAGGGAGTGAGACACTAGCCTGTTTGATATGCAGTGCAGAGGAGCTGACATGGACAGGAGGCACTGCAGGAGCACACACTCAGACACAGACAGACACAGACAGACAGAGAGAGAGAGAGAGTATGAGACAGCAAGCCCACATAGCAAGAAAGAGACAGAGATGAAAACAGAGAGATAGGTAGAGAGAGAGAGAAAGAGAGAGAGAGAGAGAGAGAGAGAGAGAGAGAGAGAGAGAGAGAGAGAGAGAGAGAGAGAGAGAGAGAGAGAGAGAGAGAGAGAGAGAGAGAGAGAGAGAGAGAGAGAGAGAGAGAGATGGAGAAAAAGAGAGAGAGGTAAAGGTAGGTGGAAGATGAGAGATGGAGAGCAGATCAGTGGAAGCCCTCTCCTATCTGATGTGATGAAACTGGATATGCCCTCCCAAACCCTGCAATGATCACACATGATTTTAAATAAGATATCTCCAAAGCTGAACTCCATACGAACTTCTCAGATGGTATTAGTACTGGCTCTGGATCAGTTAAAACAAGATGCCCCATCTTTCCTTATCCTCTTTCTTCAGTAAAGATATAGTGGCTGTTGCTGTTGCCCTTGGGAGTGTCGGCTCACTGTAAGACCTTATTAAGCTGCCGTGAATGGGGAGCTGCTGTAGCTCGCTGCTGCGTCTAGCATAACCTCGCCATTGGCATTGAGAAGAGAAAACAGGTGAACAGAAACCCACAATGCTCTGTTACTATGTATCATTGACTTTCAGCCAGGGTACAATGTTTCTCAGCAGGTTTGCTGGGTTTGTATGTGCTTCAATGAGAAACAAATACGCTAGCTGGCTGGCGAAGGCGAAAAGGAAACAAAACAAAACAAAACAATGCTCTTGCTACATTACCCCGACGTAAAAGTAGTTGCGTTACGCTTTATGGTACTGGATAAGAGAATAAGAGAATAGAGACTAGCGTGCTGGCTGTGTCTGGATATGCAGATGTAAATTGAGAGAAGAAGCAACTAGCTTTACACCTAAATGACCATGGCCATCCATCAAGGCAGCAGTATACACAAAGCCCTGTTTGTTCTTTCCCATACATTTAGGTGTGTTGCTCAGCGCTCACATAATTGCATTTGCCTCGGTGCGCAAAGACGCATTTACTCTCTTTCGGCACCGTGATTTATCAAGCCGAGCGGTTTGAGCCAACGCACACATTCATTTATCTCAGCCATTGACCTTTTTTCCATAGAAAGCGGCAGCCATCTTTGCTAATGCAGCGTCTCTTGAAAAGCATTAGTGCTCGGCGGCTACTGAGACAATGACAGACAAACACACGGTAGCTGTCTGTTTCCTCTTAGCCATGTTGAGAGCATTTCTTTAACCTTTGTCCGTTGAGGCACTATGACTCACAATGTATGCTCAGAGAATCTCAGATTAATGGTCTTTATTGAAAACATCCTAGTCGTATACAACATGGTTTTATTTCGATTGAGTCATCAATGGCATCCAACCTTGATACACTGAGTATAACTTAGCTTACCCTATGGCTTAAATGTATCTCTTTGTTTAGTAACACAATTAATAATATTTTACTTCACATATACCTTAGGAAGGAGATGTTGGAATTACTAGGCCCACAAAACGTTTATACAATATTTTTTCTCAGTGCTGAGAATTACTCTATGATGCAGTCACAGCCATCCTCAAAGGTGAGCATTCTCCTCAGACATGTTCTTTGTTAATACCAGCCATCTGGTTTGCGCATGTGTGTCTGCGCAAGAAATAAGTGGTGAGAGAGGGTTGAGGACGGTACTTTGTGTGACTGTAGGCAGTATGCAGTGAGCGGAGGGCGGACAGTAAAAGCAGGGACAACGGGGTTACCTTGTGTGTGTGTGTGTGTGTGTGTGTGTGTGTGTGTGTGTGTGTGTGCACTCAAGCGTGCCTGCGTGTGTGCGAGCGTGTGTGTGCTTGCTTGCATGTGACTGTGTGTGTCTAGAGAGGGGGAAACGGGTACCAGTAGAGTGCAACAGTAGGCAGCATATAGTGAACAGGGGGGCTGACAGTAAGAGCAGGGGACAGCCCAGCGTTACCTTGTCTCTGTCGGCGAAGCTCCGACCGTCGCTGGCTCTCCTCCAGGAGATCTCAGGCAGCGGCTCCCCCTCGGCCACGCAGGAGATCATGGCGGCGCTGCCCTCTACCGCCGTCACGTTACGCAGCTGGGTAATGTGTGGCTGGACTGGAGGGACAGAGAGAGAAAGAGATTGAAAGAGAGGGAGGGAGGGAGAAGGGGGGAGAGAGTCCAAGATAGATAAAGGAGAGAGAGAGAGAGAGAGAGAGAGATGGAGGAAGGGATGAAAGAGATAAAGAGAGAGCGATAGGGAGGAAGAGAAAGACAATAATTTAAGACAGGACACGCCTAAGGCTAACACCATGTATTGGGGGATGGACGACATTGGGCTTGATTATTAATGCCAGCCATAAGATCTAAATCTACTGTTCATACTTCTCTAGGCTATAAACTGTGCAGTCCTTGGTACATTTGAGTCCACTGTCCACACCGTGCCCAGACAGACAACCAGGACTTTAAGTCTCCCTACTCCCTCAAAACCTCTTTCTCACGATACCTTTACTCCTCCTCTTTCTCTTCAACAGAAGTTTCTTCCTCTTTCATATATTCTTTAATATACTGTCTATTTTATTCCTTCTTTCTGTGGATCCTCTGGCTTCTTAACAGACACAGCATTATGCTGGCTGGCTGCCGGTGGGGGTGTTTAGCGACGAGACACGCGGTGTACAGACAAACCCTTTTTTGATGCTGAGCGCCTCTGATAAAAAAACATTAAGGAGCGGGGCACCGCGGCTGTGACGTCGAGGCCCGCTCACCATTTGTCTCTGGCGAATAAGCCACTCTCAGACACGGCTGTCTAAGCTAGAGCCTGAACGCCACACGTGTCATGGGCAAATAGTGTGCACTATAAATCATGTATTTTTTTTTAAATGACACCCTGTAAAAGTAAAGTAGAGACGGCTGTAAAGCTGTGAAGAAATGGAAGTGAATGGAGAAATAGGCCTAAAGTGTGTCTGGATTTTAAGGCTTTCTTGGCGAGATCAAGAAGTCATTTGTAATTTCACACAGAGTGAACCTTAGGGTGGATGAGCCATCTGAGGGGATTTGGAGCTTTTCACATAACGGGGTCATACACACACATATGCCTAAATGCACCAACACACACACACACACACACACACACACACAAACACAAAATCAATGACTTTCTTTAGGCCTTCGGCCTACATAGTTAAATTTGCTTTGTCCTTGAAGCCAAAAATGTAAACATAAACAATTATCTTTCGACAGAAATAACGAGGCACTAATATTTTGGTGGAGATAATTTTTTAAGGTAAGCTAAATACTTTCAAACATGGCCTTGAGACCGGCCTCAAGTACTACACCGCTTCTCTATTTACACCCAGAGGCCCTAGTGGGAACCAAGCAGCGATACACAGATGAGGCCTATGATTCATACAATAACTCCTTAACCCGCTTAAGCTTCTGAACAACAGGTACAAGAAATGGTCAATTCGGTTGAAGTGTGTCTTCTCCTTTATAGATGAATAAATGATCAGTGGAGCAAGCTGAAGATTAAAAGATATTAAGCGACTCTTGGTAGCACAATGGAAGTTTGTTTTATTGTTAAAATCTACGCGTTTAGCCAATACCTTCATCAAGGTCTTCTCTTATACACATTATTATGTAAAATAAGCTTTTGCTTCAAGTTTTTTAACATGTAGATTAGATTCCCATTTCAATATAGCCTATGTATATTGATATTTCATGGTAGACCCTATGTTGGCCAGCGCAGCTCGCTGCGGAGGACACCAACCGCAAGAGGCCACATATTCAACCCTGTGAAACACCAAGAAATGTGGCATAAACTCTTAATGACAAATCCCTCTCTTCTCTTTATCCCCTGCTCTTTCAACTGTCAGGGGTAATAAAACTATCTTACAACTGTGTTTCCCCGCCGCACTTTGCAAAACAAAACTCAAGCCCTCCACTAACTTCTTCATTTAAATGTGCATTTTGAAGAACAACCGGAGCCTGGGCCTTGAAAGGATCTTGATGACTAGAGCATAAATCTCCATACATTTTCATAAAGAGGAAAGAGCTCCATCAGAATAATCAGGGAGGAAATATGCTGGCAGCTTTATTAAAATATACATTGAAACTTTTATGAACAGGGTGTCACCGATTGTAAAATAAATTAGATATATTTTTTCCCTCCGGAATTGTATTAGATTCAAGTTGTTGGATGATTGGTTGAGGTAGTGGCGACTGTATAGCGAACGTTTTCCACTGAAATAATATTTTCCCTTGGTGAATAGGAATTGGCTGTTTGTAACGCTCAAGACGAAACACCTTATATTCAAATCCATATTAATATTCATAGACACAGATGAGGTCGCATAAGGTCAAGGACTGTACACTCTCTAGAAACATCCAGTAATACCACAGATATTGAGCCAGATATTTCACTGGATGTATAAGTGTGAAGCATCTGGTTGGCGTTTCCACTCACTACCAAATACGGTGCTGAGAGGAAGCCCAGTGGCCGGCATTGGGAGAAGATGGAGCGAGATGGATTTTGGTCGACATTATTCAAATGTTCTCATCAATAAAACATTTGATCTCAACACAGTTTTCTGTTCCCAAAACTAAAATCTGTTACGAACAGAGTGGACTACGTTTTGTAGATATTTCAATGGAAATATGAAAATACATTGTAGAACGCGCCAATAGGATCTCACTTGCTCATGCTTGGCTCTGCCCACTATGACTCATTTGTTCCTATTGGAAACGACAGGCTGTGGTCTATCTTGGGCTAGTTATAATACTCAGGAATATGTAGCTTATGTTGGAATATGTTCCTTATAATGCACAGGAAACATGTAGATTCCTATAGTGCCTGCTGCCTATGGCGGAATTTGCAGTTTGTGGCTCTCAAGACCCAGTGTCTTTCATTCCAATCCATATGGATTTCTATTTATAGAGAGACACACATAAGGTCAAAGACTATAGACTCTCTAGGAACATACAGGGATACACAGTAAACATGTTAAAAACTTTCTATAGTGCCTACTGTTTATAGACATCTAAAGAAAAATTTATTGAAAAGTAAATGGGTATGCTATAATGACATCAATTCTTGGTCCAATTCTGGTTTTCTGGTCGAAGCAACATCAAATAGCCAGATAAAATCCAGGTATCAATGTGTTTTTCATGATGACATCAAGACGGCTGCGAAGGACATTATATTTTGGTTGTAATTATTAAATGCGACTTGAGACCATTTTACATGTTTACTTAAATTTGAGAATGTCATAACATAAGTATGGATGCCCACGAGGGACATGCTGCTACACTCACCGAATACTTTGAGGAAGAGCTCCCTCTCCTCCGCCCCGGCCTTGTTGGTGGCTCGGCAGGTATAGTCGCCCCCGTCCCCCTGGATGATGTTACGGATGGTCAGGGTACTCCTGCCTCCCTCCAGGGTGTTGAGGACATACTGATCCGACCTCTCCAACTGCTGGCCCTTCCTGTGTACAGAGAGATAGTACAGGTAGAGATGATGAATTCGTACAATACACATAAAAACATATAGGCTAGAGGTGCACAACCAATTCAATTACACACACATGCAAACAGAGATAAAACATGTACAGTGGGGAAAAAAAGTATTTAGTCAGCCACCAATTGTGCAAGTTCTCCCACTTAAAAAGATGAGAGAGGTCTTTAAATTTCAACATAGGTACACGTCAACTATGACAGACAAAATGAGAATTTTTTTCTCCAGAAAATCACATTGTAGGATTTTTTAAGAATTTATTTGCAAATTATGGTGGGAAATAAGTATTTGGTCAATAACAAAAGTTTCTCAATACTTTGTTATATACCCTTTGTTGGCAATGACACAGGTCAAACGTTTTCTGTAAGTCTTCACAAGGTTTTCACACACTGTTGCTGGTTTTTTGGCCCAATCCTCCATGCAGATCTCCTCTAGAGCAGTGATGTTTTGGGGCTGTCGCTGGGCAACACGGACTTTCAACTCCCTCCAAAGATTTTCTATGGGGTTGAGATCTGGAGACTGGCTAGGCCACTCCAGGACCTTGAAATGATTCTTACGAAGCCACTCCTTCGATGCCCGAGCGGTGTGTTTGGGATCATTGTCATGCTGAAAGACCCAGCCACGTTTCATCTTCAATGCCCTTGCTGATGGAAGGAGGTTTTCACTAAAAATCTCACGATACATGGCCCCATTCATTCTTTCCTTTACACGGATCAGTCGTCCTGGTCCCTTTGCAGAAAAACAGCCCCAAAGCATGATGTTTCCACCCCCATGCTTCACAGTAGGTATGGTGTTCTTTGGATGCAACTCAGCATTCTTTGTCCTCCAAACACGACGAGTTGAGTTTTTATCAAAAAGTTCTATTTTGGTTTCATCTGACCATATGACATTCTCCCAATCCTCTTCTGGATCATCCAAATGCACTCTAGCAAACTTCAGACGGGCCTGGACATGTACTGGCTTAAGCAGGGGGGACACGTCTGGCACTGCAGGATTTGAGTCCCTGGCGGCGTAGTGTGTTACTGATGGTAGGCTTTGTTACTTTGGTCCCAGCTCTCTGCAGGTCATTCACTAGGTCCCCCCGTGTGGTTCTGGGATTTTTGCTCACCGTTCTTGTGATCATTTTGACCCCACGGGGTGAGATCTTGCGTGGAGCCCCAGATCGAGGGAGATTATCAGTGGTCTTGTATGTCTTCCATTTCCTAATAATTGCTCCCACAGTTGATTTCTTCAAACCAAGCTGCTTACCTATTGCAGATTCAGTCTTCCCAGCCTGGTGCAGGTCTACAATTTTGTTTCTGGTGTCCTTTGACAGCTCTTTGGTCTTGGCCATAGTGGAGTTTGGAGTGTGACTGTTTGAGGTTGTGGACAGGTGTCTTTTATACTGATAACAAGTTCAAACAGGTGCCATTCATACAGGTAACGAGTGGAGGACAGAGGGGCCTCTTAAAGAAGAAGTTACAGGTCTGTGAGAGCCAGAAATCTTGCTTGTTTGTAGGTGACCAAATACTTATTTTCCACCATAATTTGCAAATTAATTAATTAAAAATCCTACAATGTGATTTTCTGGAGAAAAAAAATCTGAATTTGTCTGTCATAGTTGACGTGTACCTATGATGAAAATTACAGGCCTCTCTCATCTTTTTAAGTGGGAGAACTTGCACAATTGGTGGCTGACTAAATACTTTTTTCCCTACTGTATATCTCTATGCATGCACACAGACACAAAACACACACGTATGCACACACACACTCATACACACACACACGCACACAGACAAGACACACACACATCCCCCTTCCACCACCTCAACCACCTTCACCCTGATACGATAAACATACAATAGCTCTACTGCATTTAGAAATAAATGGTTTATCACACATATACATCCCCCACCCCCACACACATTACAATGGTGTTAAAACTCTGTCTCTAAAGGAAAGAGAAAGTGAGAGAGAAGGAGGATAATTGAAAGGGGACTGGGAGAAACACTGAGGCAGAGTAATAAGGCTGGAAGGAGTCAGGGAGGAAATGAAGAACAGTGTGTGTGTGTGTGTGTGTGTGTGTGTGTGTGTGTGTGTGTGTGTGTGTGTGTGTGTGTGTGTGTGTGTGTGTGTGTGTGTGTGTGTGTGTGCGTGCGTGTACGTCCAAGCTGGTCTGTGGAGCGGGCAGCGCACTAGGCACAGGAAATTACTCTGACTTTATCGGAGTCTATGACTGACTGAAAGGCACAGCCAGCCAGCCAGGTGGAAACACAACACAACAGGAAATATAACTGTGGGAGGAAGGGGAAGGAGGGTGTGTGAGCAAGAGAAGATGAGAAAGAAAGAGGTGTGCTCTAGCTCTTTAATACCAGAATGGTGGGGGGTATGGTTATGGTGGCCCAGTGGTCAGATTGCAGTTGATCATGATGAAGAGGTCACAAGTTGTTGTAGTTGTGGTCAGTGATGACATGTGGTCAGTGTGTGGATTGATGGTAAAAGGGTGAAGCTGCAGTCAGGGTGGAGATATGGTCAGGGTAGAGTTGTGGTCAGTGCGCAAGGTGAAACAGAGAGGGCAGTACACTCTTAGACAAAAAGGTTCCAAAAGGGTTCTTCGGCTGTCCCCATAGGAGAACCATTTTGGTTCCAGTTAGAAACCTTTTGGTTCCAGGTAGAACCCATTTTGGTTCCATGGTTTTGGTTCCAGGGTTCTACATGGAGCCCAAAAGGGTTCAACCTGGAACCAAAAGGGTCCTTCAAAGGGGGGACAGCCGAAGAACCCTTTAATGTTCTAGATAGCACCTTTATTTCTAAGTGTATGGTGATGTGGTCACATGCGGTCACAGTACAGAGTCAAGCTTGGCAGTCAGGATGGTTAACAACCAGAGCTTTCTAAACCATTTATTTGAAAGTCTACATGGAGCAATTATGCAAGCCAGTGGTGCAAGGCGAGGCACATCAAGATATAATTTTCACAGGATAAACATAGATTTAACATTTCAATTGCTTTCTGTAATTATACGGCCAATTATAACTCCATCTCTCCCATTGATAGAAAAGCTATTACAAAAGTGAATTTGAGGCGGGGGAACAAAAACATTGTCAGTCAAAATCCTTCCCACAGCCAATACAAAAACTGTTCTATTTGGAACCACTCCAAAGGTTATATGCATGACACAGTTTAGACTTTTCTTCTGAAAGTTGAATATGAACTTTGACATGTACACAACATTTATGAATTCCTCCCACACAACTGTATTAGCGTTTGATAGAGCAGCATATATATATGAAAGTACATTTGGGACACCTCCTTGAGTTTCCCAAATCTCTCCTCAAGTATCTCTAGCCCCTCCACTTTTTACATCTATTACAGTACTAGCTCACATGAACTAATCAAAGGCTTGATGATTAGTTGACCAGAAGAATCCGGTGTGCTAGCACTGGAATATACAAAAGAACGTGAAAGGCTGGGGGGTTTCACAAAAGAGAGGTTGTGTTCATTAGGGCATACATTGAAAAGTGTTTTAAAGCATTTTGCAATGGAGAAGAAATCTGCATATCTCATTGGACAAGCGCAAGTTGTTCATCCATGTTTCAGACTGTTTTCTTCTGTTTGGTGCCTAATGAACACAACCCTGTTATTATAGCTTCTAAGAGCATGCTAATGAGTGTGTCACTCAGGTTAAGGATATATGCAACAGATGTTGTATGAATGAATGAGTGTGTTACATGTAACATATGTTACTGATGCAGGTGTGACTAATGTGACACACGGTACAGGTGGCGGCACACTCTTGAAGGACATGTCACAGTGTCAACGCAATGTCATCATTTACAGTGTCTGTCGACAGCACTGGCTTGTGAAGAAAGAGTGTGTGTGTGTGTGTGTGTGTGTGTCATTTAGAACATTGGGACATTGAAGGAGGCACTAGTCTGTAACAATGATAGATAAACCAGACTACAGTTGGTGACATCGCCATAATATAAATCAAAACCTACCCCAAATGTGGTTGAGCTAGTGGTCTGATTGGCTAATAGTTTTGTCAAAGAATGGGTGGATTACATTTGGTTTACCAAGCCACAAGCGTATAGAAGTTTCGATGTATGAATAGGACACATTAATCATGTTTATTAGGTCACAAGGTAGCAAAACATTTTGCAATGGAAAACGAAAACGAGCGTTTCTTTTTGAAGTTCAGGTAGTGCCTCCCCTGTATTCTTCAGTTTTGTGCTTAATGAACACAACCATGACTTAGTATGTAGGGGGGCTAACTGTACCTGTGCCAGGTGACCTCGGGGTCGGGGGATCCCGATGTGACGCAGGTGAAAGTCACTGACTCCTGGTAGTCTGCTGTGGCATTGAATGACTGCTGTAGTACCGACAGCACAGGAGGAACTAGAGAAACAAGACAAGGATTACAGTTAGTGGTGAGGAGAACTTAATCAAATTACACATAGGAGAGCAAAACAGTGCCAGTGAAACAATATGCACACAGACAACTAGCATTGTCATCTTCCCACCCCCTCTTCAAATGAAGATTGTTGTGACTTAAGAACAAGGCAGATCAACACGAATTTCAGCCGTGCACAGTGGTTGTGCAGAGAGTGGTTGTCCTATTGCTTCTGACCATAGAATATCAGATGTCATTTTTTTCCAATTTCCAAACGATTCTACATGTTGAATCGCCACCGTTCATCAACACCAAGTGATTTACTGTGCACGGCCAATGTTCGTGTTGGACTGTCTTGTCCTTAAAATAGGGGAAATAGGGACACTGTAATGTCACTGTGCATTCTTCCAAGGGACAGGTAGACAGGTAACCAGGCTAGCAATGGTGGCTAGCATTTAGCCTGTCATCCTAGCTAGTTAACCAGGCTAACGTTGAGCTAGCATTTAGCCTGTCATCCTAGCCTAGCTGGTTAACCAGGCTAATAGTGGTAGCTAGCATGTAGCAAGTCAACCAAGCCTAGCTGTTTATCCAGGCTAAGAATGGTAGGTAGCATTTAGCCTGTGATCCTAACTGGTTAACCAGGCTAACAGCAGTAGCTAGCATTTAGCCTGTCGTCCTAGACATAGCTGGTTAGCCTGGCTGACAGCAGTAGCTAGCATTTAGCCTGTCATCCTAGACCTAGCTGGTTAGCCTGTATGAAAGCAGTAGCTGTATTCTTCCCTATTCAACCAGGACACTGTGTGTAGCCAGAACGTCCAGACAGATCCATCATGGGGGACAATTACCCAAGGAACGATAAGAAAAGAACAGAGCAAAACATCTCGTCGAGAAGTTGTCTTCCACACACATATACAGATGGATTTTGAGGTGTTACTGTCCTGTACATAGCCAATGAAATGTGTCACTGCCATACTGCCATGCAATCAACATGAGCTGTCATCTCGTAGCAGTGAAAGGAGAGCTATCCCAGACTGCTGGCTGATAGTCAGCCTACTGACAGGCCGGTGACAGCTCTATATTACAACTGTGTTTATCCGTTCTCACTCTCTGACTGCACAGTCCTTTTTTCTGTCCCCTCCGTCTACTCTCAATCACTCTCTGTATGTCTCTCGCTCTCTCTTCCACTCTCAGTCGAGGATGCAGTTGCACATGTGAACATACAGGCCTGCCTAAACAGACACATACACATGCATGCATGCACACACACACAACCCCCCACACACATCCACACACTCACTCATTATTATTCACGATTCACTCAGGATTATCTGTAATCATGGTAGCATCCTCATTAATTTAGAAGTGTTTAGAAACATTCTATTCTTATTTACAATAAAATAACATTTACCATTAACTTCTATTGGGCACATAAGTCAGAAGTTTACAAACATTTAGGTTGGAGTTTTTCAACTCCACAAATTTATTTTTAACAAACTATAGTCTTGGCAAGTCGGTTAGGACATCTACTTTGTGCATGACACAAGTAATTTTTCCAACAATTGTTTACAGACAGATTATTTCACTTATAATTCACTGTATCACAATTCCAGTGGTTCAGAAATGTACATACACTAAGTTGACTGTGCCTTTAAACAGCTTGGAAATATTCCAGAAAATGATGTCATGACTTTAGAAGCTTCTGATAGGCTAATTGACACCATGTGAGTGAATTGGAGGTGTACCTGTGGATGTATTTCAAGGCCTACCTTCAAACTCAGTGCCTCTTGCTTGACATCATGGGAAAATCAAAAGAAATCAGCCAAGACCTCAGAAAAAAATTGTAGACCTCCACAAGTCTGGTTCATCCTTGGGAGTAATTTCCAAATGCCTGAAGGTACCACATTCATCTGTACAAACAATAGTACGCAAGTATAAACACCATGGGACCACGCAGCCATCATACCACTCAGGAAGGAGCGCGTGTTCTGTCTCCTAGAGATGAATGTACTTTGGTGCGAAAAGTGCAAATCAATCCCAGAACAACAGCAAAGGACCTTGTGAAGATACTGGAGGAAACAGGTACAAAAGTATCTATATCCACAGTAAAATGAGTCCTATATCGACATAACCTGAAAGGCCACTCAGCAAGGAAGAAGCCACTGCTCCAAAACCGCCATAAAAAAGCCAGACTACGGTATGCAACTGCACATGGGGACAAAGTTCATACTTTTTGGAGAAATGTCCTCTGTTCTGATGAAAAAATAATGTAACTGTTTGGCCAGTATGGAAAATGTATGCACTCACTAACTGTAAGTCGCTCTGGATAAGAGTGTCTGCTAAATGAATAAAGTGTAAAGTGTATAATGACCATCGTTATGTTTGGAGGAAAAAGGGGGAAGCTTGCAAGCTGAAGAACACCATTCCCACCCGTGAAGCACAGGGGTGGCAGCATCATGCTGTGGGGGTGCTTTGCTGCAGGAGGGACTGGTGCACTTCACAAAATCGATGGCATCATGAGGAAGGAGAATTATGTGGATATATTGAAGCAACATCTCAAGACATCAGTCAGAAAGTTAAAGCTTGTTCGCAAATGGGTCTTCCAAATGGACAATGACCCCAAGCATACTTCCAAAGTTGTGACAAAATGGCTTAAGGACAACAAAGCCAAGGTATTGGAGTGGAGGCCTACAAACCTGACTCAGTTACACCAGCTCTGTCAGGAGGAATGGGCCAAAATTCACCCAACTTATTGTGGGAAGCTTGTGGAAGGCTACCCAAAATATTTGACCTAAGTTAAACAATTTAAAGACAATGCTACCAAATACTAATTGAGTGTATGTAAACTTCTGACCCACTGGGAATGTAATGAATGCAATAAAAGCTGAAATAAATCATTTGCTCTACTATTATTCTGACATTTCACATTCTTAAAATAAAGTGGTGATCCTAACTGACCTAAGACAGGGAATTTCCACTAGGATTAAATGTCAGGAATTGTGAAAAACTGAGTTTAAATGTATTTGGCTAAGCTGTATGTAAACTTCAAATGTGTATATATATATATATATATATATATATATATATATATATATATATATATATATATATATATATATATATATATATATAATAGCATAACTCAGTATTTGAATTATTTCATTTAGTCATTATTGCTCATCACCCCGGGGCACTGTATATGAGTATCAAAACTTTCCAAGCTTCCAGGCTATTGAAACGACCAACCAATATCAATAGCATGCATTTTATTCAGTACTACAGTGCCCCGGGTTGAGCTGAGACAGAATTTCTCTCTCTCTCTCTCTCAGACAAGATTACCATTGATTTGCTTGCCAATCGAACACCATTCTCTCAAGTCCCTGATCCAATACAGTCCATTCCCACATCAGTGAGCCTCATTGAAAACAGCTCAGTTAATGGGAGACCCATGCTAGGCACAGAGACAGCAAAAGAGCAAATATGCAACATGCTAAGTAGCCGAGATAATACATGTTCAATCTCCTTTATCATTTCAATTTCAAAGACTTGGAGAAGAAGAAAGGTTGAGAGATGTATGAGGTGGGGGGAGACATGCTCCCTTGTGCACACAAACATACAGTAATAGACAAAAATGCACACACATGCATGCACACACACAGGCACAAACACACACAAACAAACACATATAATTGAACTAATTCATTTTTTGATCATGCAGGGTAATTGACTGTAATCAATCACATAAAATGGGTGCCAGAAATCTACCTAAATCAAACTTATTTCTGAAGGTTGTCTGAACAATGATGAGTTTGAAAAGGCTACAGGTCCTTTTTGCATTTAAAAGTTGTTTCAATTGGAAAGGGTGACGAAAGAGCAGGTGTAGCCGATGGGTATCAGCCTCAAATGACTCAGCCTCTTCCCTGACAAACTTTTCTTTTCAGCCGGCCAATCAGAAGAGGAGGACACCCTGCTGAGTTGACCCCTATCCACCAGCCAATCAGTGGGAGGCCAGCCCTCTGCCACTTCCTCCTCTATCGCTTGCTTTGATGATAACGCCGGAGTCTGAGAGGGAAGGGTACGCTAGGCTAGCCACACTGTTTGCATGATAATGTCAATGTTAATCAAAAACATCTGAGCCGTATCGTGGTTTAATCCATTATAGACCAACTCTGTACTGACTGGCAAACTGACTGATGCAATGATTCCCCCCTCAACTAAACTTCTAAATATGTTTTTACATGACTATTTGGTTGAATCTATAGTTTCATATATAATTCTGAGGTTTGGGGAAAATTATACCCACTTTGGGACAAGCTGTGTAACAGAGTGAGTAAAACACATAAATGAGTACACTTCAAAGTCCAGAAGGACCTTGTATCTATGTTACTTAGGGCCTTCCTTTGGGTGTTTCTTTCTTTAGTGTTTCACTTATGGTCTCCTAAGATCTAGTTAACTTCTTAGAGCACGAGTGACAATACTTCAAATTCCATTAGGACCACATATAGTATCTATGCTTCTTAGGAGGGCCTTACTTTGGGCTGTTTAGAGGGGTTTCCTTCCCTTCGTTCTACTTAGTTTTCCCCTCCTTAGGGCTCTTAGATTATTCTTAGTCTTTCCCTATTTCCTCCCTCTTAGAAAGTTCCCACTGGGCACACTACATCACTTCAACGTGGATAATTGGGTAATATTTGGTTGAGACGTTGATATATGAGATTACAACCTATATTCAACCTCTCAAAAAGATAGCTAAAAGTTACTTGAATTTCCAATGTGTTCTCACTATGCTTTCAACCATCTAAAAGCACAACCACATTCTAAATGGAATAACAATGTCAGATTTTTGGTTTAGTTGTCACCCAAATGTCTATCACTGCGCTTTCAACCATTTAAAAGTACAGCAAAGTTAAAATATGAATACAATGTCAAACATTTCGTTAATTTATACAACAGATGAATGTGATATCACTGTGCTTTATCTAATAGCAGAACTAAATGACCTGGATTGCAGTTGATATTACATTACATGATCAATGCCAATCAAGTATTACAGCAATTGTGAAGATCCCCACAGACCTGCATCAATGCCAATCGAGATTCTGAGTAGAGTATTACAACAATTGTGAAGATCCCCACAGACCTGCGATGACCTATGCATGCTATCTTGAACATGCAGGCTTTATATGATTACATAAGAAAATATTTATAGTTACACTAGCTAGGTTTCCATCCAATTGGCGACAGCTTTTTATGCAAATATTCTAAAATCCGCATTAAAACAATATGCAAATATTCCCACTAGAGATGTGTTTCCATCAAATTGACTTGTTGCGTATAAAGTGTGTGATGACGTAGTGCACATAAAAATTACTTTTGTGGTTAAGTTCTCAAGTGTCAAATAAAAAATACAATTTAAATGGATTTCCATTGCATTTTCTAGAGAAGAGTATTAGGGCTAAGTGAAGAGAAAAAATAATGGGTGGTGGTACTTGGATTTTGTTTTTGCCAGGATAGTACTTAAAAAAATTGAAATACTTTGATAATAAAGTCAACATTTCGAGAATAAAGTAGATTTTTTTTTTGGGGGGGGGTCTAAATACATTTATGGGAATAAAGTGGCAATATTTTGAGAATAAAGTCTAAATTAAAATTTGAGAATAAAGTGGAAATATTTTGAGAAAATAAAGTGCCAAAATGTTGAGAATAAAGTGGCATTATTTCGAGAATAAAGTGGGAATACATCGAGAATAAATAGGCAATATTTTGTGAATAAAGTCACAGTTATATTTTAAGATTAAAGTAGGGGATTTGCTTATTAATTGCATGCCTCACTGGCTCCCTGTTGCTGTGCACGCCACCTTTGAAATGCCTGAGTTAGATGACTGGTGAAACTATACTTTAAAATTGGCTTTAGTAACAAGAAAATCCTTGCCCTTAGCACATAATAACCATATTATTATAAGTAAAAGGACCGGGAAAAGGTTGTGCCACAGATTGGGTATTTTCAGAAGGAGGAACCACACGGACTTGGATGAGATATTTAATCCAAGTCCATGTGGTTACATACAGTGCATTCGGAAAGTATTCAGACACCTTGACTTTTTCCACATTTTGTTACGTTACAGCTTTATTCTAAAATTTATTAAATTATTTGTTTCTCATCAATCTACACACAATACCCCATAATGACAAAGCGAAAACAGGTTTTTAGACATTTTTGTAAATATATAAAAAATGAAAAACAGAAATACCTTATTTACATAGGTATTTCAGACCCTTTGCTATGAGCCTCGAAATTGAGCTCAGGTGCATCCTGTTTCCATTGATCATCCTTGAGATGTTTCTACAACTTGATTGGAGTCTGCCTGTGGTAAATTCCATTGATTGGACATGATTTGGAAAGGCACACACTTGACAGTGCATGTCAGACAAAACCAAGCCATTAGGTCGAAGGAATTGTCCTTAGAGCTCCCAGACAAGATTGAGTGGAGTCACCGATCTGGGGAAAAGTATCAAAAAATGTCTGCAGCATTGAAGGTCCCCAGGAACACAGTGTCCTCCATCAATCTTAAATGCAAAAAGTTTGGAACCACCAAGACTCTTCCTAGAGTTGGCCGCCTGGCCAAACTGAGCAATCGGGGGAGAAGGGCCTTGGTCAGGGAGGTGAACAAGAACCTGATGATCACTCTGACAGAACTCCAGACTTCCTCTGTGGAGATGGGAGAACCTTCCAGAAGGACAACCATCTCTGCAGCACTCCACCAACCAGGCCTTTATGGTAGAGTGGCCAGACGGAAGCCACTGCTCAGTAAAAGGCACATGACAGCCCGTTTGGAGTTTATCAAAAGGCACCTAAAGGCTCTCAGAACATAAGAAACAAGATTCTCTGGTCTGATGAAACCAAGATTGAACCCTTTGGCCTGAATGCCAAGCAATACGTCTGGAGGAAACCTGGCACCATCCCTACGGTGAAGCATGGTGATGGCAGCATCATGCTGTGGGGATGTTTTTCCGCGGCAGGGACTGGGAGACTAGTCAGGATCGAGGGAAAGATGAACGGAGCAAAGTACAGAGAGATCTTTGATGAAAACCTGCTCCAGAGCGCTCAGGACCGCAGACTGGGACAAAGGTTCACCTTCCAACAGGACAACGACCCTAAGCACACAGCCAAGACAACGCAGGAGTGGCTTCGGGACAAGTCTCTGAATGTACTTTAGTGGCCCAGCTAGAGCCCGGACTTGAACCCGATCGAACATCCCTGGAGAGACCTGAAAATAACTGTGCAGCGACGCTCCCTATCCAACCTGACAGAGCTTGAGCGGATCTGCAGAGAAGAATGGGAGAAACTCCCCAAATACAGGTGTGCCAAGCTTATAGCGTCATATCCAAGAAGACTCGAGGCTATAATCACTACCAAAGGTGCTTCGACAAAGTACTGAGTAAAGGGTCTGAATACTTATGTAAATGTAATATCAGTTTAATATTTTTAATAAATGTGTTAAAATTTCTAAAAAACTATTTTTGCTTTGTCATTATGGGGTATTGTGTTTAGATTGATGAAGAAAAACATGTTTAATCAATTTTAGAATAAGGCTGCAACGTAACAAAATGTGGAAACAGTCAAGTGGTCTGAACACTTTCCGAATGCACTGTACATATTTATAGACGGGCGGATTGTGTGTGTATGCAGGTGTGTGTGTGGGCAGTAAAAACAAATGGCCATCAATCTAATCAATCTGCCCAGCCTATTGTGATTTTTTTCTGATAGTGGATATAACGTTGAAAATCCGATGTAGTTTTAAAAAGGTACAAATTCAACATATTTTAGGTTTGTCTATGTTGAAATTTGGTTACCATGATGACATAATCCTGTGGTTGAAATTTCACCCTTAAAAACAACAATTTCCATTGGTGGCAAAACTGAAAGATGGCGGACTGAAGATGGTGGTGCAGAATGCCTCGTGAAAAAGCTTAGAAATTAATGTCCCTAAAACTGACCAAATAATAGTACTTTTACGCTGATCTGCGTAAAAGAGGGTAAACACCGAAAGAATGGAGAAGCAACTTCTAAAACAAAACAAAAAAAGAGATTATTCGATTGACAGATTACCTATTTTCACCGTGTGGAAACCTAACTGCTAAATTCTATAAATGATCAATTAAGCGTACTTGAGTTAGTCCGTAAAGATACACATGAGATGAAGGCGAGCCTTGAAATGAATGATGAGAAAGCCGCGACACTGGAAAAAGAAACTGAAAAGCTGAAGGGTACAGTCAATGTTATCGAAGCTGACGTTAAGGAACTTAAGAGAGAGAACAAGTTGTTGAGAGAATCCCTACTTGATATACAGACAACATCAATGGGCGAAAATCTGGTGCTTACCGGAATTAAAGAGGATGAAGGTGAAGATCCAGAGAGAGTAGTGAAATAATTAATGGTTAAAGCACTGCAGATCCCAGGCGACACTGTCGACCAAATTAAACTTGAGCGCGTACATCATTTCGGACAGAAAGAACAGCGATATGAGCATCCAATCGTTGCCAAATTTGCATCATTTAAAGACAAAATAGTGATTAAAAGCCTCACCGACTTTAAAATAGGCATGGAAGATCAGTTGCCAAAGGAAATCGCAGAACGACGTAAAGTACTGTATCCACTCAATGAAATAATAAAATATAACAATCAATACATAAATTATAATTACACTATACTATTCAAGTTAGGGAATGCTGTAAAATAATTTATATTCTATTTTAGATTTTTTTATAGTATTTATAAATAGATAAAAGATAGGACAATTCATGAAATACTAAATCCCCAAATACAAGGAACTGGAACACAAAAGTATCCAAAGCCCGAAATAAAAACATGACAAACAGAGGACATAGAAAGGCACAGTATGTGGGTATGTACAGGTGTATATGTGAGAGGCGCGCAGTTGTGTTGGAAGATGGGGTGCCTGTTTGATTGGAAAAGTGTGATGAGTTAAGTGCGTGAGGAAGGAAAATGGTTGCAAATGTGTGTCTGCAAGCAGGAGTTGTGACAGAGTGAGTGTCTTCACTCTTGTGGAGATATGGGATATAGCTTGTTTATTTTTGTCCCATCATGACGGAACATTGCCAACCCCTATGTCATAGACACTGACTTGAGCGGCCCACCCACTTATCCGTTTTATAGGATAAGGTGCCTGAAAGTGTTCACTTTTCTGTCATGGCTGCGTAGGCATGCCAAGAGTGTGCAAATCTGTCATCAAGGCAAATGGTGGCTATTTGAAGAATCTCAAATATAAATAACATTTGATTCATTTAACACTTTTTTGGTTACTACATCATTCCATATGTGTTATTTCATAATTTTGATGTCTTCACTATTATTCTACAATGAAAAAATGTGTACAAATAAAGAAATACCCATGAATGAGTAGGTGTGTCCAAACTTTTGACTGGTAATGTATACTGTACAGTGAGGGAAAAAATAATTTGATACCCTGCTGATTTTGTATGTTTGCCCACTGACAAAGAAATGATCAGTCTATAATTTTAATGGTAGGTTTATTTGAACAGTGAGAGACAGAATAACAACAAGAAAATCCAGAAAAACGCATGTCAAAAATTTTATAAATTGATTTGCATTTTAATGAGGGAAATAAGTATTTGACCCCCTCTCAATCAGAAAGATTTCTGGCTCCCAGGTGTCTTTTATACAGGTAACGAGCTGAGATTAGGAGCACACTCTTAAAGGGAGTGCTCCTAATCTCAGCTTGTTACCTGTATAAAAGACACCTGTTCACAGAAGCAATCAATCAATCAATCAGATTCTAAACTCTCCACCATGGCCAAGACCAAAGAGCTCTCCAAGGATGTCAGGGACAAGATTGTAGACCTACACAAGGCTGGAATGGGCTACAAGACCATCGCCATGCAAGGTCCCCCTGCTACGCCATGAAGGACTGAAATCCTGCAGCGCCCAAAAGGTCCCCCTGCTCAAGAAAGCACAAATACAGGCCCATCTGAAGTTAGCCAATGAACAGCTGAATGATTCAGAGGGGAACTAGGTGAAAGTGTTGTGGTCAGATGAGACCAAAATCGAGCTCTTTGGCATCAACTCAACTCGCCGTGTTTGGAGAAGGAGGAATGCTGCCTATGACCCCAAGAACACCATCCCCACCGTCAAACATGGAGGTGGAAACATTATGCTTTGGGGGTGTTTTTCTGCTAAGGGGACAGGACAACTTCACTGCATCAAAGGGACGATGGACGGGGCCATGTACAGTCAAATCTTGGGTGAGAACCTCCTTCCCTCAGCCAGGGCATTGAAAATGGGTCGTGGATGGGTATTCCAGCATGACAATGACCCAAAACACACGGCCAAGGCAACAAAGGAGTGGCTCAATAAGAAGCACATTAAGGTCCTGGAGTGGCCTAGCCAGTCTCCAGACCTTAATCCCATAGAAAATCTGTGGAGGGAGCTGAAGGTTCGAGTTGCCAAACGTCAGCCTCGAAACCTTAATGACTTGGAGAAGATCTGCAAAGAGGAGTGGGACAAAATCCATTTAAAGACCAAAAAATGGACAGCTGCGTCATACAGGTTGCAAATTAGTTGGGAGGAGATTTTCGATGTACCGATTCCATGGCACATGGTTTATGAACTGATTTACAAAACGACGCCGGATTCAAAACTTAAAGAGTTTTTCAATTAAAATTATTATACAAAATTATTGCAACCAATAGAATGTCATCTATATGGGAGATACAACTATCCCAGCTCTGCAGATTTTTCTGCGAAGAGACAGAATCCTTAGATCACTTGTTTTGGTACTGCCCATATGTAGCTTGTTTTTGGTCACAGGTTCAGGAATGGCTGAAAAATTGCAACATGGGTGATTTGAAAAGTCATAGTCAATCGATCAATATAATAATACTCTAAGCAAAGGTGTTTATCTTTAATTTACAATCTGTAGAAACTATGAGAATAGAAAGGTTCAGAACCTTTGTGAAACATCACAGTACAGTAGAAAAATGGCAGCTAGAAATCAAAACAGGATGGTCTTCAGAGATGGGAGGGGTTGAGGGTAGCTGAAGGCTGGGACTAAAAACAAACAAAAGATAACTCATGTAAAATATACTGTCTGTGAAATGTTGGTAGTATGTTTAAGCTGTAAGTGGAAGCCTAAGTATTGTTGTCCATTACCCCCCCCCTCCCCCACCACCCCATTAAACAAAATAAAAAATAAAAGTGGTTGTCCCACTGGCTATCATAAGTTGAATGCACCAATTTGTAAGTCGCTCTGGATAAGAGCGTCTGTTAAATGACGTAAATGTAAATGGTTGGTAGGGTTAGGGGAAAATAATAAAGGATATATATATATATATATATATTAGGGGTGTAACGATCCATCTACTACATCGATGTATCGATTTATATTCCTATGATCCAACTACATCGATCTGTGCTCGGCGAGTTGGCCTTTTGGACAACATATATCGATCTAACATCGTTTTAAAATGTAATAAATCGATTGTTTCGATACTAGGAAATAACCCATTGGATTTAAGCACGTCAGACTTTATATGGATGTTTTTTCTTAGCACTTTTAATGATAAAGGCTTTAAACATTACTCGATTCAGTCTGCCTATCCGTGAAGTCATCGCGCCAACAGCAGCGCAAAGGCGCAAAGACAACAAAACATAGCATGGCGGACGACAGAGGAGAAGCCGACGAGCGAGAAATTATCAAGCCACCATTGCGGTCCTTACAAGAAACAGGAATCTAGGAAACTTCACCTGCACTGTCCAGTATTTATTTCAGTCACACTGGTTGAATTTTTGGCTAAAAGGTTACTGAATCGATTTCAAGTCACTGAATCGTTTCGGATCGTATCGTTCTAAATGAACCAATATCGTCCTTGAATCGTATCGACAACCACGAATCGTGATACAAATCGAATCGTTGTTAAAACGAATCGTTACACCCCTAATATATATATATATATATATATATATATATATATATATATATATATATATATATATATATATATTTAAAATAATATATACAGTACCAGTCAAAAGTTTGGACACACCTACTCATTCCAGGGTTTTTCTTTATTTTTACTATTTTCTACATTGTAGAATAATAGTAAAGACATCAAAACTATGAAATAACACATATGGAATCATGTAGTAACCAAAAAAAGTGTTAAATATATTTTATATTTGAGATATTTCAAAGGTGCCACCCTTTGCCTTGATGACAGCTTTGCACACTCTTGGCATTATCTCAACCAGCGTCATGAGGTAGTCACCTGGAATGCATTTCAATTAACAGGTGTTTCTTGTTAAAAGTTAATTTGTGGAATTTATTTCCTTCTTAATGTGTTTGAGCCAATCAGTTGTGTTGTGACAAGGTAGGGGTGGTATACAGAAGATAGCCCTATTTGGTAAAACACCAAGTCCATATTATGGCAAGAACAGCTCAAACAAGCAAAGAGA
The DNA here is from genome assembly GCF_020615455.1 of Coregonus clupeaformis. NCBI lineage: Eukaryota > Metazoa > Chordata > Actinopteri > Salmoniformes > Salmonidae > Coregonus > Coregonus clupeaformis. Next base: position 131,579 of record NW_025533676.1, on the reverse strand, counting down.
AACGACAGTCCATCATTACTTTAAGACATGAAGCTCAGTCAATCCGGAACATTTTAAAGAACTTTGAAAGTTTCTTCAAATGCAGTCGCAAAAACCATCAAGCGCTATGATGAAACTGGCTCTCATGAGGACCGCCACAGGAAAGCAAGACCCAGAGTTACCTCTGCTTCAGAGGATAAGTTCATTAGAGTTAACTGCAACTCAGATTGCAGCCCAAATAAATGCTTCACAGAGTTCAAGTAACAGACACATCTCAACATCAACACCGCGTGAATCAGGCCTTCATGGTCAAATTGCTGCAAAGAAACCACTACTAAAGGACACCAATAAGAAGAAGAGACTTGCTTGGACCAAGAAACACAAGCAATGGACATTAGACCGGTGGAAATCTGTCCTTTGGTCTGATCCCCCTCTATCCCTCTCCACCTTCCTGTCTTTGTGAGACGCAGAGTAGGTGAATGGATGATCTCCACATGTGTGGTTCCCAGCATGGAGGAGGTGGTGTGATGGTGTGGGGTGCTTTGCTGATGACACTGTCAGTGATTTATTTAGAATTCAAGGCACACTTAACCAGAATGGCTACTACAGCATTCTGCAGTGATACGCCATCCCATCTGGTTTGCACTTAGTGGGACTATCATTTGTTTTTCAACAGGACAATGACCCAACACACCTCCAGGCTGCTTAAGGGCTATTTGACCAAGAAGGAGAGTGAGGGAGTGCTGCATCAGATGACCTGGCCTCCACAATCACCCAACCTCAACCCAATTGAGATGGTTTGGGATGAATTGTACCGCAGAGTGAAGGGAAAACAGCCAACAAGTGCTCAGCATATGTGGGAACTCCTTCAAGACTATTGGAAAAGCATTCCAGGTGAAGCTGGTTGAGAGAATACCAAGAGTGTGCAAAGCTGTTATCAAGGCAAAGGGTGGCTACTTTGAAGAATCTAAAATCTAAAATATATTTTGATTTGTTTAACACTTTTTTGGTTACTTTCATATGTGTTATTTTATAGTTTTGATGTCTTCACTATTATTCTACAATGTAGGAAATAGTAAAAGTAAAGAAAAACCCTTGAATGAATAGGTATGGAAAAACATTTGACTGGTACTGTATATGTTTACAAATAAATATGGTGGATTGCAAATTATGCAGACAATTACAGTTATAGAAGCCACAATCTATCTGCAATATTAAAGCTTATCACCCCCTAAAAAAACAACAACATAAAAATACTAATAAATCAGTTGATTACTTTTTTTCAAATCCAACGTATTTTCCACGTAGATTCCACGTAACAATAAGTTGACAAATTACGTTGAAACAACGTTGATTCAACCAGTTTGTGCCCAGTGGGTTACTTCTGAGTGTTTCCTTCTCTCAGTCGGACACACTCTATAGTGACGGCGGCGGTGGACTGTCCCATCTCCGTAGCCGGATGGCGAGTGTCATGTTGCCGGGCAGATAATAGGATTCGCCTCATTGAGCAAGCTTATTGGATATTCATCACAACTATAAGTGGTGTTCTAAATTGAACGCAATCCGTGTTTTTTTTCCGCTGAGTGCCTTTATTACATTAGGTGGGAAGAGCTAGATAGCCGAGACAATATTGTGGTCGCTCATGCATAACCGGTGCTTATAGCTCGCGGGAGATCACATTTCAAATCCCTCCCGAAACGCTCTCAGGTGGCTCGTGTTCCTGGCTTCTCTGGGGCCTCGATGAGGACAAATTAGTGAATTAAAAGGACAACCTTTCGCTTTTTGGGCTACAAAGCCCAGAGTTGGCGCTAACTGAAATCTTCAATCACAGAAATAGTGCGAGTATAGAGGAAATCAAAGGAGCGGTGGCAGCCAAACTGACCATCATTCAGTAGCTCTATAATGAGCCTGTCTAGATCGGTGAGTCTGTTCTTTCTCTCAAAATAAGCCAATCTGAAGTGTATGCTCAGTTCTTCATGTTCAACACGGTACAATTCAGTGACTCCACAGTTCTAACTCACTGCCTTTGTAGCGGTGGTGGTTCGAAACTACACTTGCGTGATGAGTAACCTTGCTTGAGACCTGAACTTGCATTGGCCCCCCAATATTTTGCCCAGGCTTCACCTCAGTGGGCTAGCAGTCTTCAAACCCCTGTCCATCACACTTCCACCACAGGATGCTGCTGAGGGGAGTACGGCTCATAATAATGTCCGAAATGGAGCTAATGGAATGGCATCAAACACAAGGAAACCATGTGTTTGATGTATTTAATACCATTCCACTAATTCTGCTCAAGACATTACCACGAGCCTGTTCTCCCCAATTAAGGTACTACCAACCTCCTGTGACCTACACAATAAACACGCTTAAATCTGAATAAATTACTTGATTCTTACACACCAGGTAGGATTATTTTTGTATCAATATCTCAAAAGAGAACCTGAATTGAATCAGATCAGAGAGTCTGAGAAAATACATTTTCTGCCACTATTGACAATCTTATCCCCACCACCGGAGACAGACGTTCCTTTATGTGAGGCCAAGTGTCTCTGGAACGTTAAGCGTTTCATTTTGCCCGTGGTCCTTGGGTGCGATTGTTTGGGAGCTGGCAATCCTTTACCTGTATCAGCGCTGTGACTGTGGAGTGTAGGAGGGGAGAATGATTCTGTCTCACTAGGTGACTCTATTCTCACCCTGAGAGGAGCAACAGTTCTGTATGCCACCGATCGATAAACCCCAGTGCCTGGCCTAAGAGAGCCTTTACACTGTGGCTCTCTATGGGGCTTCTCATCCTTTACACAACTGCTGTATGGCTGCTATTGTAGAAGGGACCACTGTATATGGTTGGATAGGCTTTGGATATGGATAAAACGAGAGCAGGTAGCCGTACTGAATGCCACGCTATTCTTAATTAGTCTGCTCTGAGATCAGGCCCGGCTGCTACTGTGAGAGGAAAAATATGTCTGGGTAGGTTTTGTTTTAATGGTTCTGATTTGTTGAGCTTTGTTCCTTCAGAGAACCAAGGTTACATATATAACTGAACGTTTTGGGGAGAGTAGGTATGCTATGCTAGCTAGATGGCTAACTCTTCGTTCACCACTGCATATGACTGGATAGGTATTAGCTACAGTGGAAGGTAAAGAAGGTAGCAATATGCTACGCTACAGCTACTCACCATTCACCACCACCTCGATGTCGACAAAGTCGATCTCGCCACGGGCCTCCACTCGCGCTTCGCAGCGGTACACGCCCTCGTCCGCCTTGGTCACCTTGTGGATCTGCAGGTTGTTGTTGGGCAGCACCTGGAACCTGCCTTCACAGGAGAGAGGGCGGAAGAGAAAGAGAGGGGAGGGGGGGGGGTAGAGAGAGCGATAGGGAGTGACAAGGGGAGCGATAGAGAGAGATAGAGGGGGACAGACAGAGAGAAGGGGGGAAGAATATAGAGAGAGGGATAGCGCATGAGAAAGAAATAAAGAAAGAAAGAAAGGTGGAGAGAGAGTTAGAAAGAGACAGAGGAAATAAGGAAAGAAAGATACATGGAAAACGATAGAAAGGAAAAAGAGTGAAAGGAAGTCACATGACTCCAGTCACATACTTGCTATCAAATAATATTTTCATAAACCTTTACCACTTTCACCTTTTTTAAATAAAGTTAGCTAAGCGAAGTGAGATAAATACATTAGCAGTTAGGTCTGCAGTTCACAAACAGTTTCCCATCCTTCTCCATTGTCACTGGCAGATAAGTGAGAACCTTATCTCTCTCTGTCGAGCGCAAAGATATTTATAACCTTGTCCCGTAATTAGCGTGGAATTTAAAAAAAACACAGCTATCTCTACCTTTAATCATTACCGAACGGCAAGGCGAGATAGTGTGTCGAAGGGAAGGGCCTTTGAATTTCAATTAAAAAACCTGACTACTTTCAAAGGTTTCAAACAAATCATTTTCCTAATCAGCCCAGGAAGTCTGTCTCTGTGATGGGTGGATGAGGGGGAAGGTGTAGCAGGAGGAAAAGTAATGATGGGGTGACAGAGTATTGGTAAACAAGTCTGAACCTACAAATTAACTTCTGTCCATCATGCAGGAGCCATGAATGTGTTTCCAATAGTCGAAGATACATTTCATTCCTTCTCCTTTCTTTCTCAGCCCCAAGATGTGTTCCAATAATCTAAGATACATTTCTTTCCCTCTCCTTTCCTTCTAGCCCCAGAATGTGTTCTAGTAGTCTAAAATCACTTTCCCTTGTCCTTTCCTTCTAAGCCATAGGATGTGTTCCAATCTAAGACACTGTTCTTTCCTTTCCTTTTAGGAGCAATGATCTGAAAGGACTCATTTAATGAAGAAAAAGAAAAGTTGAGAAATATGGTGGAATAATTTCCTGTGCTGTCACTTAAAGTATCAGTGTTCAAGACAGAAAGAATACCCCCTTCATATCCCCACCTACTGTATGTCAACATAAGCACACAAAAAATAAGTGAAGAAATAATAAATTAATTAAAGTGAAAATAAAATAAAATAAATCAGGTGGTATAATGTCCTGTACTGTGACTTTTCAGTGGCCATGAGAGAAGGAAGATCTTCTTTCCAACAGATCTTAACAACATACCTGGAATTAAAATTGATTTTTGGGGGGTTTGTATCATTTGATTTACACAACATGCCTACCACTTTGAAGATGCAAAATATTTTTTGGGGTAAAACAAACAAGACATAAGACAAAAAAACAGAACTTGATTGTGCATAACTATTCTCCCGTAAACAGTTTGTTTATAGAGCCACCTTTTGCAGCAATTACAGCTGCAAGTCTCTTGGGGTATGTCTCTATAAGCTTGGCACATCTAGCCACTGGGATTTTTGCCCATTCTTCAAGGCAAAACTGCTCCAGCTCCTTCAAGTTGGATGGCTTCCGCTGGTGTACATCAATCTTTAAGTCATACCACAGATTCTCAATTGGATTGAGGTCTGGGCTTTGACTAGGCCATTCCAAGACATTTAAATGTTTCCCCTTAAACCACTCAAGTGTTACTTTAGCAGTATGCTTAGGGTCATTGTCCTGCTGGAAGGTGAACCTCCGTCCCAGTCTCAAATCTCTGGAAGACTGAAACAGGTTTCCCTCAAGAATTTCCCTGTATTTAGAGCCATCCATCATTCCTTCAATTCTGACCAGTTTCTCAGTGAGAGGTGTTGGCCAAAAAGTGTAGTCTCATCTGACCAGAGTACCTTCTTCCATATGTTTGGGGAGTCTCCCACATGACTTTTGGCGAACACCAAACATGTTTGCTTATTTTTTTCTCTAAGCAATGGCTTTTTTCTGGCCACTCTTCCGTAAAGCCCAGCTCTGTGGAGTGTATGGCTTAGTGGTCCTATGGACATACTGTATACTCCAATCTCCACTGTGGAGTTTGCAGCTCCTTCAGGTTTATATTTGGTCTCTTTGTTGCCTCTCTGATTAATGCCCTTTTTGCCTGGTCGTGAGTTTTGGTGGGCGGCCCTCTCTTGGCAGGTTTGTTGTGGTGCCATATTCTTTCAATTTTTTAATACTGGATTTAATGGTGCTCCGTAGGATGTTGAAAGTTTTTGATATTTTTTTATAACCCAACCCTGATCTGTATTTCTCCACAACTTTGTCCCTGACCTGTTTGGAGAGCTCCTTGGTCTTCATGGTGCCGCTTGCTTGGTGGTGCCCCTTGCTTAGTGGTGTTGCAGACTCTGTGGCCTTTCAGAACAGGTGTATATATACTGAGATCATGTGACAGATCTTGTGACACTTAGATTGCACACAGGTGGACTTTTATTTAACTAATTATGTGACTTCTGAAGGTAATTGGCTGCACCATATCTTATTTAGGGGCTTCATAGCAAAGGGGGTGAATACATATGCACGCACCACTTTTCCGTTATTTATTTTGTATAATTTTTTGAAACAAGTTATTTTTTATATTTCAGTTCACCAATTTGGTCTATTTGTGTTTGTCCATTACATGAAATCCAAATAAAAATCAATTTAAATTACATGTTGTATTGCAACAAAATAGGAAAACCGCCAAGGGGGTTGAATACTTTTGCAAGGCACTGTAGGGCTCTGGTCAAAAGTAATGCACTACGTAGAGAATATGGTGCCATTTGGGACACAACCATATTTTACAGTATAGCACATTTATTCAACTGATATGTCTTGAAATGGTGTGTGAAGCAATCTGACATGTAAACTGAATTATTTTGATGTTCCATTTTTTTATGCACTAGCAAACCCGTTAATTGGCTTCTGAAATCAATGATAATGTAATTATCAGCTGCTTCATTAAAAGTAGACTGTAAAATACCATCAAAGAGTGGGCCCATAAAAAAAACCTGCATCCAATGACATGACAATCCAATGAAAATATCACTTGATTTCTATATGGTCTGTACTGCTCAATAGATAACTTTTCAAGAGTCACGTTATGTTGCTAATATGGTAGCCACAGTATGCACGTTACAAAGTTATGCTTTAATTAACCAACTGGTAATTAGGTACTTATTTTAACAAGCAAACAAGGTTTACCAGCACATCAACAGAGGCAGCATGCATCAAATGACCATAAGCAGACTTACTGTAGTGCTCCTCTGTGATCTCCATGCTCTTGAAGCCCTTTTGGTAGAACCAAGAGACCACGGGCGCCGGAGAGGCGATGACATAACACACCACCTCTGCCACCTCGCCGTGACGGAACTCCTGGGGGGACCTCACGTCGTGGAACGTCAGCTTCTCTGTCACATAGGAAGTGAGGTAACAGGAAGTGAAGTCACATTAGAGACATGTCTTTCCAAAAGAGGTTATGTTCCAATATTCACACAAGTATACCATTTAGAATGCATAGCCAATACATCGCCTCATTCTAAGTAGTATGCGAGGGTGGACTTTGGAACAGAGCCCAAGTAATGTGTATTGATTGAGGTACTGATAGATTGATTTAGTGATTGATGGAATGACCATGAAACAAGAAGAGGTGTCTGTTTGTAATGTATTAGTTTCCTATCATAAAGCTGGCTATGCTACATCCACCATGTTGATTGCCCCCCCCTGCATGTTTTCATTTCTTGCCGTAGCACTTGACAGCTGATTACTCATTACTAAGATTTGATTATTTCAATCAGCTGTGTACTGCTAGGGCAAAAAACTAAACGTGCACCCGGGGGGGGGCCCAGGACCGAGTTTGGGACACCCTGAAGTGGAGTACAGAGTAAACTCCATTCTATAGAACAAACTGTTCTACTTATTGTCTATGGTTCTACACCACTGAAACAACTCAGATTCTATGTGCTCTAAAATAGTCCCATAAACATTCCCACAGCATATTGAATGAATCCTACCACCCCGAAAGTTCTGTTTGTAATCAAATTATTGATTTAACTTGTGTCTGTCTAAAGCTGTGGCACCTGTCTGACAAGCCCTGGCAGGTGTTTGATAGATTACATCTGGGGAAAGCTGACCTGGGACCTGCGCTTCTATTCTCTTAAAAAACACTCCACCACCCTCTCAGAACCCGTCGTTTTGGCTAGTGTCGTCGACTTATCACACGGCGTGTGTGTGTGTATGGCGTATGGAGAGAAAGATAGAGTGTGCATGCATGCGTGTGTGTGTGGCACGTGGAGTGTGTAACACCATCGGGTTATCCACTGTGTGTGGCGAAATTAAAGCGCGCATAAATCACATGCATGGCCCTATTTATTTCAGTCCCTTCCAGTAGATCACTCTGCAACCTAGCACATTAGCATTTTGCAATGTGATTTATGTCAGGCGGCTCTCCAAAACGTGCTTTTTTCTCCTCGCCGCTCTTTAAAGTGCCTTGCATCCTACTGACTCTGAATGTGAGATTCAAACCTCCTCATCTGCTGGTTTAATTCCACGGCACGTTTTCATTTTCTCAATCCGTCGATTGGTCTCTCTCTCTCACTCTCTCCTCTTTCTCTGTGTCTCATTTCCTCACCCCCTCTCTTGTGCTCTGTCATTCCCTTTAATTCCCTTACCCCCTCACTCTCATTCTCTCCCTCTCCTTCTCTCACTACCTCTCTCTCAAATTCACTCACCCCTCTCTCCATCTTTCTCTCTCTCTCGCCCTCTATTTAATTCCCTCACTCCCGCTTTCTCGTATTCTCTCTCTCTCTCCCCCCCCTCCTTCCCCCAGTTCTCTCCCTGGGATTCAAACATGTTGTTGTCCCTTGTTCTCCCGCTACTTGTTTTCATTTCCCATCTCCTTTGTCGTTACCCTGCTCAACAAGAAAATCAGTGAGAAAAACAAATCCTCTCGTGTTACAGTCTACCGCTCGCTTGACACAGTCAAATTGGTAACACAGTGAGCATTTCTCTTCCGTTATTTTGCCCACATAGCTGCAAGGGTAACTGTCAAAGTGGGGTGACATGCCAATTTTCTTGGAGCTCCCTCAGGTGGGACATCGACTGCCTACTCTGTAATGGGTCTCTGTTGGCCGGTGCTCAAAGATTGACTCTGGGAACTCTATACCTGTCAATTACTCAGCAGTGCGGATAATTATAGTCCTTCAACCGTGAGCTATAATAAAGCTATAATTTGAGTTTGAATATGGATAGCTTTCGTCAGGTTGTGATGTACGAACACATATGATAATGTCAAGACGTGTGCACGTGTGTGTGTGTGTGTGTTGACATCTTTGCGGAATGTCACAACTCACAAATGGTAATGTACAGCACATTTAAAGTTGACGTCCATTTTTCATAACGTGGTGTTTATCACAAGAAGATCACGTTCGGTATCGCCTGATGGGTGCTGAGTACATTATGCCTGCCCAAGCCCTTTAGGTGACTATCTCCCTGTTACTAGTTGAACGGTGGCTGACTGACGTTGTCATGGATACGGGGGGGGTGGTGCATGTGTGTGCATATGTACATACACACACAGTACACACACCACACCGGTGATCCAAATCAAGCGTCTGCCAGATGGCTACCAGCGGCAGAACTCCTCTGTGTGTCACGTCTCATTAACAGCCACAGCAGAAGATTCCCTCTCCCATACGATTAGAGCCTGCCTCCGTCGCCTACACACATTCAGTACTATCCATCACACACACCGCCAGACCCAGCGAACATTCACTACACTCTTTAATGGGCAAGTGGGCAATGGAATATAAATATGGTGTATCTTTATGATCTAACAGAGGAGACGGCGATGTATTCAACTCATGTCTTTGTATATCTGAAGGACCTGGAATGGATACAGAGGGAATGCAGAGAGTGTGGTTTGTGTGTGTGAGTGTGAGTGAGTTAACCTATAGCCTATATCAATCTACCTCTGTTACAGATGCATGTAATTGACACTCACGGTACATCTCCAGCACCATGGTGGCCTCCTGCGTCTGTCCCTGGGCGTCGGTGGCCTGGCAGCGGTAGATGCCCGCATCCTCCACTACAGCGTTGTAGATGGTCAGCCTGGAGCTGTCCTCCCCGGTGTGCAGGGCCACACGCTGGGACGACACGATGCGCTCCCCCTGGGGGTTAAACCACTCCAGCTTCACCGGCTCGCCGATCACTGGTGGGAGAGAGAGAACTTATAGGTAACATTAAGGAACTGTAAAAAGAACCAAGACAAGCCGTAGACTCTAGAGCAGTATTTCCCAAACCTCCCCTTGAGTGCTCCACTTATATATTCACAAGCACACTTGAAATAAATGGTAACCTAATCAACATGGGAAAGATATACTTCTTTGAAATTTGATAAACTTGTTATCCCACTTTGGAGACAAGTAGGAGAAAAATGCAGTTGAATGATTTTCACACTTTCTAGTCTTTTTTGTTTATGCCCATTCAGCATCGTTCACACCCTCTTAAGCCTCAGCCCCACCCATCTCTTTAAGAATACACATGTACTGTAAAGACTTGAGTCAGCATGGCATTGTCCTCCAGAAAGCAGTCTCTCTATTATCCCCCTCCATTATCTCAGCCAATCATTGATCCTACCTCGCTCCCTATATAGCTCAGTGCTTTCTCGTTGGCTAAACTAGGCTAATAATTTAACATTTTTATTCATGTTTACTTAATAATAAGTCTGTAAATGAAGGGGTATTAAACTCAACCTCCTTACTACACACACTTGCCCGCCTGCACGCCAACCCACCCACACACACACGCACATGCACATGAACGCACACGCACACGCACACACAGTGTAAGTAATCAAATGTCTCGCCTTGGCCCTGATTAATATGCAATTCCTGTTTTGACTGCATAGCTAGCAACTTTTCAACAAGGGCCACAAGGGGTGGAGAGTGCCATATGCATACTACAGTTGTCTTCATCTGTAAATCACACTACTGGAGGGCCATAAACGCCCCAGTGTGGAGCACCGCTCCTCTGCCTATCAATCAGCAAAGGCCTGGGCACTAAAGTGAAAATCTCCCCAGGGGAGGGTAGTGAGGTCAGGGGCTGGACAGGAGAGTGACTGGTGCATGGTGGAGAGGTGGAGGGGCTTTGGATCCACAGAACCATAATCAAGAGGTGAACAAAGGTGGCTTGTGGCTGTGATTGTCTGAGTGTAACAGGATCTTCAAGGTGTTAATTACCAGCAACTATCGTGAAATAACACAAATCAAAATGTTCACACTTTTAAAAAGTGTTAGTTTCAACAGCTACTGTACAAACATGATGTAAAAAAATGAAAAGGGGGGGGTTTGTGCTAAGCAACAGGCGTAGAGGTGCTACTTTAAATTATTGAACAATGCATTGGAAGGTGATGTGCGACACTCTCTCACTTATAAAAACAAAATGTATTATCAATGCATAGTTAAACACACTCACACAAACATCTTGGCTGTAATTTATTCAACTCTAGGCGAGGCGAGTCAGGAGATGTGTGTATAGTGGCATACAGTGTGTGTAGCCGAAACAAGTGTTGTGTGGTGAGAAAAAATTTGTATGTGTGTGTGTGTACCCAGAAAGGGTGTGTAGCAAGATACACTACATGACCAAAAGCATGTGGATACCTGCTCGTCTAACATCTCATTCCAAAATCACGGGCATTAATATGGAGTTGTTCCTTTGCTTTCTACTAGATGTTGGAACATTGCTGTGGGGACTAGCCACAAAAGCATTAGTGAGGTCGGGCACTGATTTTGGGCGATTAGGCCGGGCTCGCAATCGGCGTTCCAATTCATCCCAATGGTGTTAGATGGGGTAGAGGTCAGGGCTCTGTGCAGGCCAATCAAGTCCTTCCACACCGATCTCGACAAACCATTTCTGTATGGTTCTCGCTTTGTACACGGGGCATTGTCATGCTGAAACAGGAAAGGGCCTTCCCCAAAATGTTGCCAAGCACAGAATCGTCTAGAATGTCATTGTATGCTGTAGCATTAAGATTTCCCTTCACTGGAAATAAGGGGCCTAGCCCGAACCATGAAAAACAGCCCCAGACCATTATTCCTCCTCCACCAAACTTTACAGTTGGCACTATGCATTCGGGCAGGTAGCGTTCTCCTGGCATCCGCCAAACCCAGATTCGTCCAGATGGTGAAGCGTGATTCATCACTCCAGAGAATGCGTTTCCACTGCTGCAGAATCCAATGGCGGCGTCTTTATACCACTTCAGCCGACGCTTGGCATTGCGCATGGTGATCTTAGGCTTGTGTGCGGCTGCTCGGCCATGGAAACTAATTTCATGAAGCTCCCGACAAACAGTTATTGTGCTTATGTTGCTTCCAGAGGCAGTTTGGAATCAGTAGTGAGTGTTGCAACTGAGGACAGACAATTTTTACATGCTACGCGCTTCAGCACTTGGCGGTCCCGTTCTGTGAGCTTGTGTGGCCTACCACTTTGCGGCTGAGCCGTTTCCACTTCACAATAACAGCACTTACAGTTGACCGGGGAAGCTCTAGCAGGGCAGAAACTTGACGAACTGACTTGTTTTCCCTTAATTTCTATGTACATCTGTCATAACTCATGAGCTACCATTTCCATCCACATAGCCTCATCTGGCAATATGTATTCATATTTATTCACTGACCTGTCTAGCAGCATAACTTTTAATATATTTGTACAATTATCAAGATATCAATATTTAAATTGCCATCTAACAGTCAAACATTAAAGCTGCACTGTGTAACTATGTGAGTACAGTCTAAGGCACTGCATCGCAGTGCTAGCTGTGCCACTAGAGATCCTGGTTCGAATCCAGGCTCTGTCGTAGCCAGCCGCGACTGGGAGACCCATGGGGCGGCGCACAATTGGCCCAGGGTAGGGGAGGGAATGGCCAGCAGGGATGTAGCTCAGTTGGTAGAGCATGGCGTTTGCAACGCCAGGGTTGTGGGTTCGATTCCCACGGGGGGCAAGTATGAAAAAAATAATGTATGCACTCACTAATTGTAAGTCGCTCTGGATAAGAGCGTCTGCTAAATGACAAAAATGTAAATGATGTCGCTTTAACATCCACCCTGAGATTTTGTGGCTGTGGTATCTAGTGGAAACCCAGTATAGCCCATTTTGACTTTGTGGCCATGGTAACTAGTGACAACCCAAGTCTGGAAATTTGAGACTGTGGATGCCAATGCGATAATAGTTACGGACAAGATTGAAGACAACTCGATTCCATTTTAGTAACAAAGTCTTCAGAACAGGTCCTAAAAATGTTGTACACCGGCTATAATTCTCGATTTTAGATTGTAATAACAAATACTGACGTTGTTGTCAGCCAGAAAGGTAGCTAACGTTAGCAATGTCAATGAATTTTGACTATCATAGCTCTGCATTCATGGAAAATAAACTTGGCTTTGGCATGCATTCAGTCCACTGCCCTTCTGACTCCTAGCTATACTAGCTAGCTAATAACATTACTGGGTTGGCCCCTTGATTCTTGAGAGCTATGGCTATGAAGATGTTGTGTATGGATTGGAGAAGTGTTATACTCGACTCTTCTGCATGAAACAAATTATTGGTTAAACATAAATACCATGTAGTGAACATTACAATAAAATCCTAACACCAGTGTTGTGTACATGTTTTTTTATGTAGGATTCCAGTTTTGAAGAGCCACAGACAAGCCAGAAAGAATTGGATAGGAACTTGATAGGGCTGCCCGACTGCAAGAAATCAAATCAAATCAAATGTTATTTGCCACATGCGCCGAATACAACAGGTGTAGACATTACAGTGAAATGCTTACTTACAAGCCCTTAACCAACAACGCAATTTTTAAAGATAAATATATATATATATATATAAGTGTTAAATAAAAAATAAATAAAAACAAACAACTAAAGAACAGCAGTAAAATAAAGTGGGGAAAAAATTATTTAGTCAGCCACCAATTGTGCAAATTCTCCCACTGAAGAAGATGAGAGAGGCCTGTAATTTTCATCATAGGTACACGTCAACTATGACAGACAAAATGAGAAAAGAAATTCCAGAAAATCACATTGTAGGATTTTTAATGAATTTATTTGCAAATTATGGTGGAAAATAAGTATTTGGTCAATAACAAAAGTTTCTCAATACTTTGTTATATACCCTTTGTTGGCAATGACACAGGTCAAACGTTTTCTGTAAGTCTTCACAAGGTTTTCACACACTGTTGCTGGTATTTTGGCCCATTCCTCCATGCAGATCTCCTCTAGAGCAGTGATGTTTTGGGGCTGTCGCTGGGCAACACAGACTTTCAACCCTCCAAAGATGTTCTATGGGGTTGAGATCAGGAGACTGGCTAGGCCACTCCAGGACCTTGAAATGCTTCTTACGAAGCCACTCCTTCGTTGCCCGGGCGGTGTGTTTGGGATCATTGTCATGCTGAAAGACCCAGCCACGTTTCATCTTCAATGCCCTTGCTGATGGGTTTCACTCAAAATCTCACGATACATGGCCCCATTCATTCTTTCCTTTACACGGATCAGTCGTCCTGGTCCCTTTGCAGAAAAACAGCCCCAAAGCATGATGTTTCCACCCCCATGCTTCACAGTAGGTATGGTGTTCTTTGGATGCAACTCAGCATTCTTTGTCCTCCAAACACGACGAGTTGAGTAATTACCAAAAAGTTATATTTTGGTTTCATCTGACCATATGACATTCTCCCAATCCTCTTCTGGATCATCCAAATGCACTCTAGCAAACTTCAGACGGGCCTGGACATGTACTGGCTTAAGCAGGGGGACACGTCTGGCACTGCAGGATGAGTCCCTGGCGGCGTAGTGTGTTACTGATGGTAGGCTTTGTTACTTTGGTCCCAGCTCTCTGCAGGTCATTCACTAGGTCCCCCCGTGTGGTTCTGGGATTTTTGCTCACCGTTCTTGTGATCATTTTGACCCCACGGGGTGAGATCTTGCGTGGAGCCCCAGATCGAGGGAGATTATCAGTGGTCTTGTATGTCTTCCATTTCCTAATAATTGCTCCCACAGTTGATTTCTTCAAACCAAGCTGCTTACCTATTGCAGATTCAGTCTTCCCAGCCTGGTGCATGTCTACAATTTAGTTTCTGGTGTCCTTTGACAGCTCTTTGGTCTTGGCCATAGTGGAGTTTGGAGTGTGACTGTTTGAGGTTGTAGACAGGTGTCTTTTATACTGATAACAAGTTCAAACAGGTGCCATTAATACAGGTAACGAGTGAAGGACAGAGGAGCCTCTTAAAGAAGAAGTTACAGGTCTGTGAGAGCCAGAAATCGTGCTTGTTTGTAGGTGACCAAAAACTTATTTTCCACCATAATTTGCAAATAAATTCATAAAAAATCCTACAATGTGATTTTCTGGATTATTTTTTTCTCAATTTGTCTGTCATAGTTGACGTGTACCTATGATGAAAATTACAGGCCTCTCTCATCTTTTTAAGTGGGAGAACTTGCACAATTGGTGGCTGACTAAATACTTTTTCCCCCCACTGTACAGGGGGGTACCGGTGCAGAGTCAATGTGCAGGGACACCGGCTAGTCGAGGTAATTGAGATAGTATGTACATGTGGGTAGAGTTAACTTGACTATGCATAAATAAAAGACAGAGTAGCAGCAGCGTAAAAGGTGGGGGTGGGGGGGGGGCAGTGTAAATAGTCCGGGTACCAATTATTAGCTGTTCAGGAGTCTTATGGCTTGGGGGTAGAAGCTGTTGAGAGTACAGTCTATGACTAGGGTGGCTGCAGTCTTTGACAATTTTGAGGGCCTTCCTCTGACACCGCCTGGTATAGAGGTCCTTGATGGCAGGAAGCTTGGCCCCAGTGATGTACTGGGCCGTACGCACTACCCTCTATAGTGCCTTGCGGTCGGAGGCCGAGCAGTTGCCATACCAGGCGGTGATGCAACCAGTCAGGATGCTCTCGATGGTGCAGCTGTAGAACTTTTTGAGGATCTGAGGACCCATGCCAAATCTTTTCAGTCTCCTGAGGGGGAATAGGCTTTATCGTGCCCTCTTCACGACTGTCTTGGTGTGTTTGGACCATAATAGTTTGTTGGTGATGTGGACACCAAGGAACTGGAAGCTCTCAACCTGTTCCACTACAGCCCTGTCGATGAGAATGGGGGCATGCTCAGTCCTCTTTTTTTCCCCTGTAGTCCACAATCATCTCCTTTGTCTTGATCACATTGAGGGAGAGGTTGTTATCCTGGCACCACACGGCCAGGTCTCGGATCTCCTCCCTATAGGCTGTCTCATCGTTGTCGGTGATCAGGCCTACCACTGTTGTGTCGTCAGCAAACTTAATGATGGTGTTGGGGTCGTGCCTGGCCATGCAGTCATGGGTGAACAGGGAGGGGACTGAGCACGCACCCCTGAGGTGCCCCCGTGTTGAGGATCAGCATGGCAGATGTGTTGTTACCTACCCTTACCACTTGGGGGCGGCCCGTCAGGAAGTCCAGGATCCAGTTGCAGAGGGAGGTGTTTAGTCCCAGGATCCTTAGCTTAGTGATGAGCTTTGAGGGCACTATGGTGTTGAACGCTGAGATGTAGTCAATGAACAGCATTCTCACGTAGATGTTCCTCTTGTCCAGGTGGGAAAGGGCAATGTGGAGTGAAATAGAGATTGCATCATCTGTGGATCTGTTGGGGCCGTATGCAAATTGGAGTGGGTCTAGGGTTTCTGGGATAATGGTGTTGATGTGAGCCATGACCAGCCTTTCAAAGCACTTCATGGCTACAGACGTGAGGGCTACGGGTCGGTAGTCATTTAGGCAGGTTATCTTAGTGTCCTTGGGCACAGGGACTATGGTGGTCTGCTTGAAACATGTTGGTATTACAGACTCAGTCAGGGACATGTTGAAAATGTCAGTGAAGACACTTGCCAGTTGGTCAGCACATGCTCAAAGTACACGTCCTGGTAATCCATCTGGCCATGCGGCCTTGTGAATGTTGACCTGCTTAAAAGTCTTACTCACATCGGCTACGGAGAGCGTGATCACATAGTCATCCGGAACAGCTGGTGCTCTCATGCATGCTTCAGTGTTGCTTGCTTCGAAGTGAGCATAGAAGTGATTTAGCTCGTCTGGTAGGCTTGTGTCACTGGGCAGGAGTCTCCCTGCCCAGAAAAAAAAATATTTCACCTGTGGCAATGTTTACCCGTTTCACAACATTCAAATCATATCACACATTTGACTGCATTCTGTAATTTCATGTTGCTTTTTTTCTTATCATTACAAGCTAAATTGCAAGAGCTGTCCTTTGAAGAAAGGGGAGATGTGCTGGAGCTGGCCGCTTCCCGTCTACCTGGAGTTATTCTTTACATCATTGAGTACCCAGACCACGGACAACTTCGCTGGTGCACCTGCCTGAATTGCAGGGAGACTCCTGTACCTTATAACACACAACTGCTGCAATATTCAAAATATTTTTTACCAATAATGTTTACATAACTAATAATATTTGACCTGATCTGTGTAATCGGAGTGACTGGTTTCGTACTGTATTTCCATCCGTCTTTCTGGATATCTACCCAACTGTAGGTCTGTTAATTTGAAGTGTAAACTGTCGGTCTGTTAATTTGAAGTGTAAACGGTCAAGCGCATAGATATCCAGGAAAAGATAACAGTTTAGTAAATAATTCTAAAACCATTCCAAAAGTACAATAATGATGACTATATGCTAGATAAAGAATGGAAAAGTATTGTTTCTCACACAAGTTTATTGTTGCCCACACAAACTTCCCTTATGTATATGATTTATGTGTTTGGTTGTAGGCCCTCCTCATTCAACAACATTTCTGAGTACTCTCTAGGTTTTCACACTTCCTGGGAACCACCAAGTCTGACAACAGGGAAAGCTCTGGTCCTTTCCAGCTCAAAGGTGTGCTAACTGCATCCTGTGTTGTGTGGCGACGTCTCCTCAAAGTTGTAGCAGCTTAGCTGTTGTTGGTGGTGGCACTTCAGGGATTCTCCTTGGTAGTCTCAACACTGCTCTTGGAAGTTCTGGGATGTAGGTGTAATCCTTTTCAGTTTTCAATGTATAGACAATTGACCTTTGATACTTGTTATTGTAGAGTCTGTTTTAGCTGAAATATTTACATTTACATCATTTAGCAGACACTCTTATCCAGAGGGACTTACAGTTAGTGAGTGCATACATATTTTTTTCATACTGGCCCCCCGTGGGAATCGAACCCACAACCCTGGATATAATAATAAAGATACAATATTTAGTGAGTATTTTGTCTATATAATTTCATTATCAGTGCAGAACTGTAGTGTTGACATACACTGAGTGTGTCTTGGTTTAACAAGTGACACCCATAAAAGTTCATAGCTTTCACCTGGATTCACCTGTTTAGTCTGTCATAGAAAGAGCAGGCATTCTTAATGTTTTTTATACTCAGTATATGATGAAAATATAACATCAATAACATGTATTATATTGTAATGAGTTCTAATAAATTGTAATATTTGGGTTTTACATCATACATATCTTTTTTACAACATCTTGTTGCCCTACGCGTTCTCCATGGCTGGAAAATGGTTACGAAGGTTGTAGTCAAGTGCTGCCAGTAGGGTTCCAGCCTCATAGACTGGAGGAGCGAAAGCAAACTGCATACATGAGTATGTGGTTCTAGAAGGACTACAGCTCAGATGTAGACCTAGATTAGGGTTGGCCTACTCCAGTCCTCGGGGGCCTGATTAGTGTCACACTTTTGCCTCAGCCCCAGCTAACACACCTGACTCCAATAATCAACAAATCATGATCTCCAGTTTAGAATGCAATTAGTTTAATCAGATGTGTTTGCTAGGGATGGGGGAAAAGTGTGACACCACTCCGACCCCTGAGGACTGGAGTTGCCCATCCCTGACCTAGATAGACAACAAATCAAGCAAGCCCCATCAATCCTAATCTGGATTACGATTTTACCATTTGACAACTATGGCAGAATTGTGTTTGATGACCATCAGTCTTAGATTTCCAGGGTACATACTGTACATTCAGTTTACGATGAAGGGAGTAAGTATTTTAATCATTGGATAAGAAGGTTATTTAGGCAGAATGAAGAACTAATGTTTCCAATCATTCAAAATAATTTTATGTTACAGTCTTATACACTCAATAAATACGTGTATCTTTTGGGCTAGGTTTGTCTACATCTCAACCAGACAGCTCAAATGGGGAATAACAGTAATCTCTGTGCAGTAGGCTAATATTGGGATAGTTACAGTACCTATGTCATCAATACTCAAAGTAAATCCTGGGTAGTTAATTTTCCTAAACAGCATAGCAACATAGATGCCTAAATTCTGCTCCAATACTCGACAATGGTGGGGTGGGCATTGATGTCGATTTATTACTTTCATGACTGAAAAATATAATTTCAGGTTAAAAGCCCTGACGTCAATTAATGAAGCCCAGTTCAGATCCAACAGCCGACATGAGACTAGACGTGAAAAAACTAGCCAGTTTTAGAATGTTGTGTTGTACAACAGCTGACTAAAGAAGGGGGATTCAGATCAAGAAGGTGAGACGTGCAGTTGGCACCGTTTCCAAGGTAACTCTTTCCAATGAATGATGTGATGGAAACTTTTAAAACAAAGTGGCCACTTGTTGTAGCAAGGTATTGTAGCAAACAAGTGCCATGCACACATGCACCAGAAACAGGGTACACTGACTTGTCAGATAAATATCAGCAAGCTAGGCTAGCTATGTGCAGCAAAATAGCTAGTTAGCTTTCGACTTGGCTAGCCTAGTTACCTGCTTGGCTAAAAAAAGAACGTTAGTTATTTGATTAGCTAAATGGATCCGTCTTGTCTCAAGACCTTGGCTAAAGATTTTAGCTAGGCCTAGCTACATGTTGAATCTTGGAAACTCCAGCCGAAGACATGAGACATTCTAAAAGTAGACCTTTCAGATCCAACAACCCGTTGCGTCCTGTCTCATCATATGTATCTGAACTGGGCTTTATGATCATGTCTATTCTGTGCCAGTAGAGTAGTGTATGAAGTAGCTAGCTAGCTAGCCAATATCAGTATGGCTTTCAGAGCACAGACATAAGAAATATAAGGTCAAGTAACGTTATCTATACACATAATTTTAGCTAGACAGTTATGACTAACTAGTGTAGCGACATTTTATATTCAATGAAACAAACCAATGTCGCGGTCAACTAACAAGCTACACTAGCTAGCTAGATAACGTTAGCTTGCTAGCTAATTGGATGTGTGGCTTGAAATCATTTTTTAAAAACATTTTAGTCATTTAGCAGACGCTCTTATCCAGAGCGACTTACATTTATTGAGTGCATACATTTTTTCAAAACAAGAACTCCAAAATAATACAACCAAATTGCAAAACCATCATTTCACTTTTTATCTAGTACGATATATTATCTAGCTTACCTTTTCAGCAGAGAAAATGCAAATGTTTTGAATCCCTTCAACTCCCTTAGTTTATTCCACTGTGTGAACGCGAATCCGAGGTTTACTCTCATCTTGGCCGGACTCTATCACTTACCCTTTTCACCTGTCTGCTCTCTAATGTTCTGTTTCTTTGGCTTAAATGGAGGAGTACAGATCTTAATTTGAGCCAGTTTGCTACAGCAGGAAAATAATCCTGCAGCAACAGGAAATTTGAATTATTATGTGTATTATATTTAATGGACATTTTCCTAGGTGTTGATAAATTTTTCATGAGGGAAAATCAAGCCTGGAATTTCAAAGTGGAAATTACAAACTTCAGAAGCCTTTTTAAACCTCAAATACACTACACGTTTTACATTTCCTGCATTGTAGGAAAATTCCCCTGCAACAGGGAGATCAAATTAAGATCCTACATCTGTAGCTGGGTCAGATCGTTTGCCCCTCGCATCTGCTATGTCTGTCAGCTAACTAGCTCCGCTAGCCAAGTATGGACATGAGCTCACCTAGCTAGCTTTCATACTGCTACACGTTAGAGCTGCTGCACTGCCTCCTCACTGACGGAAAACCCTTCACTCATTATGCACAGCACATAATCTGGTGGGAAAATCCAACCCGACAGGGAAAAGGAAAACCAATGAATACACCGGCTCTCAGGCAGGCTAGAGGCACAATATTGTTACTGTTGTATCACA
The DNA here is from genome assembly GCF_020615455.1 of Coregonus clupeaformis. Classification (NCBI taxonomy): domain Eukaryota; kingdom Metazoa; phylum Chordata; class Actinopteri; order Salmoniformes; family Salmonidae; genus Coregonus; species Coregonus clupeaformis. Next base: position 111,104 of record NW_025533676.1, on the reverse strand, counting down.
TTGAATGACCACTAGCGACTTATTGGAGCTTTTGAACATAAAGCTTTAATCTAACATTAATCTGACTAATTCCAAGCTTTCTTTAATGCATCTTAAAAAAGATTTAAATGATCAAATACATACTGTTTGCAGACGAGGATAAACAGACTAGCTACATATCTTACAGGCGTGCCACGGCACTGTTTATGATTGCAGTTAAATCCTTCTCTGCAGGGGAGGGACCAATATAGTCAGGCTGAAATATTGAAGTGGCTATTGCACTCCCTTGAGTTGTGTATTATTGTGTGGATGTGCCCCTTGGTGCGTGGGTACTAAAATTAGACACCTACTCGTCTCTCACACACACACACACACACACACACACACGTCTTGGCTGTAATTGATTCAGCTTTACTGGGAGAGGCCAAGCGAGTCGGGAGATGTGTGTGTCGTTGGATATAGTATGTGTTGCACAGTGGAGGCTGCTGAGTGGAGGACGGCTCATAATATTGACCAGAACAGCGCAAATGGAATAGCATCAAACACATGGTTGTATTTTATACCATTCCAGTGATTCCGCTCCAGCCATTACCACAAGCCTGTCCTCCCCAATTAAGGTGCCACCAACCTCCTGTGGTGTAGGAAAAGTGTGTGTGTGTGACGAGAAAGAGTGAGTAGTGGGAGAGTGTGTGTGTTTTAGAGGTGGCAGACCTGAGGTGGTGTTGAGGCTCAGTAATGAATATGTTTAGCGGAGGGAGAGACAGGGGAAACTCTGGAAAATCCATTTGCTATCAGTGACATGTTCTCTCTCTCTCGCTCTCTCTAATAAGGCATGGATAAATGAGTTGAAGGCTGAAATAGAGGCCAGCTTAGGATCCTAGTAATACTGTATTATATTACAGTATTACATCCTTTGTGAAAGCATGAAGGTATATATGCATTCCAAATGCACACAGCTGGTTAATTACCATTGGTCATTAGATATAATTACATTCTTTGATTATTTGTGTTTTTGTGAAGATTTGTGTGTCCCAGTGTGTGTACATGCGTGCCTGTGTGTTTATATGCACCCATATTTTTGTTTAATTAAATATCTATAAGTCAGTAACCATACAGCATATCCCATACATATTTACTGTATAACTCATCATTTTTCTATCCTAACATATACCATATATATCTATGATATGATTAGACCATTAGAGAACTGTTCCTGCCCTTTCACGGTCGGTGACACAGTGGAGTCTTCTGAGGTTTTTCCCAGAATGCCTCAGTGTCTAGATGTCAGCGGGGCACACCAGACACACATTCAGGGAATACTTCACACTCACCACACGAGATTGGTGGCACCTTAATTAGGGAGGACGGGCTCGTGGTAATGGCTGGAGCAGAATTAATGGAAGAGTATCAAATACATCAAACACATGGTTTCTATGCGTTTGATGCCATTTCATTCGCTCCGTTCCAGCCATTATTATGAGCCATCCTCCCCTCCACTGACACACACGCACGCAGGTACATGCACACACTCTCAGAGAATACTTCAGGACACTCTGGGAGTCATCCAAAGAGTCAACAAACATGAGATAATTACTGCTTCTTCAGTGGTTCTCTCTCTCTCTGCTTAACTAACTCCTTCTTGCTCTCACTCTGTGTGTGTGTGTGTGAGTGCACGCGTGTGTTTATGTATGTGTGTGTGCTTGTGTGCTTGTACACTGTATCCGTGCAGCTGTGTGTATGTATGAACTGCCTTGGCTGTGAAAGGAGAACTGAGAGGTCACTGCACCCCCTGGCAAGAAATAGATCCTCAGTCAGAGGCCAGTGGAGGAGGGATATGCTATAGAGCTTCCATTCTCCAGCATCCTCTGTACTGTCTGCAGAAGGATCTGTTGAGCTAACATGAGGTGCAGGGATTGTTTGAAGGCTGGGACACTGGTAAAATACTACACAAGGTTGTTCTATTTGTATGTCTCTGGGAGAGGTATTCAACTAATGTTAAACATATTTTGACATGTCAGCCAACCAGCATGTGGTTAAAGTGAAACTCGAGCCAGAGTGGAGCACTGAGAGGCACCACTTAGCAATGACATCTGATTAAACACTGACATAACTCTATTAATACTAATTTTAATAGTGAAAAATGGTAAGCAAATAAACCATGCAGTTTGCTGGATGTGTTTAACTATACTTGTGGTGACCAGAGTTCCTGACAAGAATAGTAAACGGAAATGTTTTGACCAACTAGGGACATTTTGTTATTCCCCACAAGGTCAAATGCTATTTCTAGGGGGTTTAGGGTTAAGGTTATAATTAGTGTTAGAATTAGGTTAGGGATAGGTCTAGGGATAATAGGATTTCGAATGGGACTGAATTGTGTGTCCCGACAAGGTTAGTTATAGAAGACTGTGTGTGTGTGTGTGTGTGCCTCCCTTTTCTCTTCACCCTTTCTCCCCATTCTCCAACCCACCCCTCTCCCTCCCCATCCCTCTTCTCTCCTCCTACCCATTTCTCCCCCACTTTCACCCAATCCTTCTCCCTTTGCTTTTCTCCCCACCACCTTTCTCACCCCATCCTTCTCCCTACCCCACTCCTTCCTGTTCCTATGCTCTTCTCTTCTTACCCGTCTCCCCACCCTTCTCACCCCATCTTTCTCCCTGCCCCTCTCCTCTCCCTTCCTCTGCTCTCCTCACCCCTATCTCCCTCCACCCACCGCCCTCTCTCCCCGTCACTCTCCTCTCTGTCCCTAAGCTCTCCTCACCATCTCCACCCCACCCCTCACTACCCCCACCACCCTCTCCACCCTCAGCCATTCCTTCTCCCTGCCCCTTTCCTCCCTGTCCCTCTGCTGTTAGCTCCATGCTGCTCTGTGCTGGCAGGAGAAGACAGGGACACAGCAGGGGTGGAACTGTGGACCAAAGCGCTGCCAGCCCACGCTGCCCCCCTACAGAGCAGCAGGCACTTGGCTTGGGCCCCCTGGTACATAGTCCCCCGCAACCAGGGGTGGATAGGGCAGGATCTGCAACAGGGTGGGATGGGCAAGGGGTTGGGTGGAGGCTGGAGGATTGGGGAGTGGGTTGAAACCGTTGGTTGGAAGGGATGGTTATGTAATATAATAATAATAAATAATATGCCATTTAGCAGACACTTTTATCCAAAGCGACTTACAGTCATATGTGCATACATTTTTACGTATGGGTGGTCCCGGGGATCGAACCCACAACACTGGTGTTCCAAACGCCATGCTCTACCAACTGAGCTACACGGGGGATGGGGGTCAACCATGTTGACCCCCATCCCTTCCAACCAGGGATGGGGGTCAACCATGTTTCTCAAACAACGGTTCCATCCACCCCCACCACCTCCATCCAACCCATCGCCCATCCCACCCCGCACCCACACATATTTTGCTGAGAAGGATGTCAGGATGACATATCCATATTTACATTCGATATAACACACAGACAAGCCTGTTCTGTTTACCATAGCCATCTTACCTGTGCATTTGAAGAACTTGGACTCTCCCACACTTAGCTCCACCTTGTTCAAGGATATGGACACCTGCAGAACAGCTGTGAGGAGAGAGAGAAAGAAAAAAAAGATGAGTATATACACACAAAAACTCACTAAGAGTCTTTACATACCATTCTATGAAGCTCAAATACTTCAAATTATACATCGCAAGAGGCCTACTTCAATGGCAGTCTTCAACGGTGCAAAGCAATGAGCCTTTCCCCTTTGCTCGGAGACTGCTACTACTACACAATAGGGTATCATGCTGAGGTTCACATAGGATGAAGGACTAGGTAACGAGCTGAGTCGCGACAGACACTTCACTTTACCATATAAAAGCTTGAAATCACCCACACAATTCAAATGTAGATGTTCGGCTGCACCTCATTACAAAGTTGTACTTAAGTGCCTTGCTCGCTGCTTACCCCTTCCTGAGCCAAGTCTGCATCCCAAATGGAACCCTATTCTCTATATAGAGCACTTCTTTTGACCATAGGCCTGTGACCTGGTCCTATGGGCCCTGGTCAAAAATAGTGCACTAAATAGGGAATATGGTGTCATTTGGGACACAGAGGCAGCCAGAGAAGAATAGCGTGAATCTAGTTAGGGGTGACACCAAAGGCAGTGGAGGAGAAAGCACCTTTGATCTTCTCTCTCTCTCTCCGTCTGGCTATCCTTTGATTATCCCTTCTTTCAGTCTCTTATTTTATGTCGCTACAGTTTGTGGTTATGTTCTGTAGATGCACACACACACACGCATGCACGCACGCACGCACGCACACACACACACACACACACACACACACACACACACACACACACACACACACACACACACACACACACACACACACACACACACACACACACACACACACACACACACACACACACACACACACACACACACACACACACACACACACACACACTAAGTCATTTGCTGTGACAGAGAGCTGCCTATAGATGGCAGTAGGTGGACACTACTGTAATGTCACCACATTGTTGCATGCCTGGTAATACACATCTACAGTGGGGAGAACAAGTATTTGATTCACTGCCGATTTTGCAGGTTTTCCTACTGCATGTAGAGGTCTGCCATTTTTATCATATGTACACTTCAACTGTGAGAGATGGAATCTAAAACAAAAATCCAGAAAATCACATTCTATGATTTTTAAGTAATTAATTTGCATTTCATTGCATGACATAAGTATTTGATCACCTACCAACCAGTAAGAATTCCAGCTCTCACAGACCTGTTAGTTTTTTTTGCTTTTTTCTGTATTAACTGCACCTGTTTGAACTCGTTACCTGTATAAAAGACACCTGTCCACACACTCAATCAAACAGACTCCAACCTCTCCACAATGGCCAAGACCAGAGAGTTGTGTAAGGACATCAGGGATACAATTGTAGACCTGCACAAGGCTGGGATGGGCTACAGGACAATAGGCAAGCAGCTTGGTGAGAAGGCAACAACTGTTGGCACAATTATTAGAAAATGGAAGAAGTTCAAGATGACGGTCAATCACCCTCGGTCTGGGGCTCCATGCAAGATCTCACCTCGTGGGGCATCAATGATCATGAGGAAGGTGAGGGATCAGCCCACAACTATACGGCAGGACCTGGTCAATGACCTGAAGAGAGCTGGGACCACAGTCTCAAAGAAAACCATTAGTAACAGACTACGCCGTCATGGATTAAAATCCTGCAGCGCACGCAAGGTCCCCCTGCTCAAGCCAGCGCATGTCCAGGCCCGTCTGAAGTTTGCCAATGACCATCTGGATGATCCAGAGGAGGAATGGGAGAAGGTCATGTGGTCTGATGAGACAAAAATTGAGCTTTTTGGTCTAAACTCCACTCGCCGTGTTTGGAGGAAGAAGAAGGGTGAGTACAACCCCAAGAACACCATCCCAACCGTGAAGCATGGAGGTGGAAACATCATTCTTTGGGGATGCTTTTCTGCAAAGGGGACAGGACGACTGCACCATATTTAGGGGAGGATGGATGGGGCCATGTATCGCGAGATCTTGGCCAACAACTTTCTTCCCTCAGTAAGAGCATTGAAGATGGGTCGTGGCTGGGTCTTCCAGCATGACAACGACCCGAAACACACAGCCAGGGCAACTAAGGAGTGGCTCCGTAAGAAGCATCTCAAGGTCCTGGAGTGGCCTAGCCAGTCTCCAGACCTGAACCCAATAGAAAATCTTTGGAGGGAGCTGAATGTCCGTATTTCCCAGCGACAGCCCCGAAACCTGAAGGATCTGGAGAAGGTCTGTATGGAGGAGTGGGCCAAAATCCCTGCTGCAGTGTGTGCAAACCTGGTCAAGACCTACAGGAAACGCATGATCTCTGTAATTGCAAACAAAGGTTTCTGTACCAAATATTAAGTTCTGCTTTTCTGATGTATCAAATACTTATGTCATGCAATAAAATGCAAATTACTTACTTAAAAATCATACAATGTGATTTTCTGGATTTTTGTTTTAGATTCCGTCTCTCACAGTTGAAGTGTACCTATGATACATTTACATTTTACATTTTTAGTCATTTAGCAGACGCTCTTATCCAGAGCGACTTACAAGAGCAATTAGGGTTAAGTGCCTTGCTCAAGGGCACATCGACAGATTTTTCACCTAGTCGGCTCGGGGATTAGAACTAGCGACCTTTCGGTTACTGGCACAACGCTCTTACCCACTAAATACAAATTACAGACCTCTACATGCTTTGTAAGTAGGAACACCTGCAAAATCGGCAGTGTATCAAATACTTGTTCTCCCCACTGTATATCACAACGGTTGTGATTTATTTATACTGAACAAAAATATAAACGCAACATGCAACAATTTCAAAGATTTTACTGAGTTACAGTTCATATAAGGAAATCAGTCAATTTAAATAAATAAATTAGGCCCTAATCTATAGATTTCAAATGACTGGGCAGGGGCACAGCCAGGGGTGGGCCTGGGAGGGCATAGGCCCACCCACTTGGCAGCCCAGCCTACCAACTGGGGAGTCAGGCCCAGCCAATCAGAATACATTTCTCCCCACAAAAGGGCTTCATTATAGACATAAATACTTATGCACTCACTAACTGTAAGTCACTCTGGATAAGAGTGCACATTTTAAAGTGGCCTTTTATTGTCCCCAGCACAAGGTGCACCTGTGTAATGACCATGCTGTTTAATCAGCTTCTTGATATGCCACACCTGTCAGGTGGATGGATTATATTGGCAAAGGAGAAATGTTCACTAATATGGATGTAAACAAATGTGTGCCCACAATTTGAGAGAAATAAGCTTTTTGTGCATATGGACCATTTCTGGGATTTTTTATTTCAGCTCGTGAAACATCGGACCAACACTTTACATGTTGCTTTTATATTTTTGTTCAATGTATATCCTCCAACTCTCCATTCTCCCTGTTCTCACTCACACACACACACATGCGCACACACACAAACACACAAACCCCCCCGGCCCCACCCCCCGCAAACGCACACACTGCCCCATCACCAGGGTAGCACTATACTACAGTTGCCAGTTCTGTCCTCTCAGCTCAGCTCTGCCCCCACTTCCTCCTCTTCCCTGTGACATGGAGCTCCAGCTGTGCCTGGTGCCCCTGCTCTCCGAGGTAACAAGTAGACCGTCTGCCATACCTTACAGTCGCTCCGTCTGGCTGATTAACGAGCAGAGGACACATATACACGTACGCAGATACGCAGACACACACGCACAGACTCTGGCCCGATGCACACACACACACTCCACCCCTCCCTCCATCGCCACTGCATCATTAACTACCAGCCGATTCCTGCTTACAATTAAAAACTCAAACAGGAAGTACCAGTGACGCTCTCAATATGGAAGTGGCCCGATGAAGAGAATGCTAAGCTACAGGACTGTTTACCACGAGTCACCGGCTTCATTAACCCTTTGACGCGTAATATCACATATTTATGATCATTGTTGAGTGGTCCCTGCAGAGTACCATCGCAAAAATGTGATTGGAAGAGTAGCAACAGAATGTATGATTTAACAAACACGTCTAAACATCTAAACAATGTTTTGTATTGATGGAAAATAAAGGTCTTCACAACTTTATTCCTCAATTTCACCTTTTATTGTAAAAGATAAATACAAACTTCATCATCTAAGCATCACATGGAACACATCCACAGCCAAACTAATTATATAAACAAGTCTAAATAACATGTTGCGCTGACAAGAAAAAACATAAGTTAGCGACGTAACAACACTGGGGCCCCACAAGGGTGTGTGCTTAGCCCCCTCCTGTACTCCCTGTTCACCCATGACTGCGTAGCCATGCACGCCTCCAACTCAATCATCAAGTTTGCAGACGACACAACAGTAGTAGGCTTGATTACCAACAACGATGAGACAGCCTACAGGGAGGAGGTGAGGGCTCTCGGAGTGTGGTGTCAGGAAAATAACCTCTCACTCAACGTCAACAAAACAAAGGAGATGATCGTGGACTTCAGGAAACAGCAGAGGGAGTACCCCTCTATCCACATCGACAGGACAGCAGTGGAGAAGGTGGAAAGTTTTAAGTTCCTCTGCGTACATATCACTGACAAATTGAAATGGTCCACCCACACAGACAGTGTAGTGAAGAAGGCGCCACAGCATCTCTTCAACCTCAGGAGGCTGAAGAAATTTGGCCTGTCACCTAAAACCCTCACAAACTTTTACAGATGCACAATTGAGAGCATCCTGTCGGGCTGTATCACCGCCTGGTACGGCAACTGCACCGCCCACAACCGCAGGGCTCTCCAGAGGGTGCAGACCGCATCACCGGGGGCAAAATACCTGCCCTCCAGGACACCTACAGCACCCAATGTCACAGGAAGGCCAAAAAGATAATCAAGGACAACTACCACCCGAGCCACTGCCTGTTCACCCCGCTATCATTCAGAAGGCGAGGTCAGTACAGGTTCATCAAAGCTGGGACCGAGAGACTGAAAAACAGCTTCTATCTCAAGGCCATCAGACTGTTAAACAGCCATCACTAGCACAGAGGCGCTGCTGCCTACATACAGACTTGAAAATCACTGGCCACTTTAATAAATGGAACACTAGTCACTTTAATAATGCCACTTGTTTACATATCTTGCATTACTCATCTCATATGTATATACTGTATTCTATACTATTGTAATAATGTTTACATATCTTGCATTACCCATCTCATATGTATATACTGTATTCCATACTATCTATTGCATCTTAGCCTATGCCGCTCTGAAAATGACATTGCTCATCCATATATTTATATATTCTTATTCCATTCCTTTACTTAGATTTGTGTGTATTAGATAGTGGGGAGAACAAGTATTTGATACACTGCCGATTTTGCAGGTTTTCCTACTTACAAAGCATGTAGAGGTCTGTACTTTTTATCATAGGTACACTTCAACTGTGAGAGACGGAATCTAAAATCCAGAAAATCACATTGTATGATTTTTAAGTAATTCATTTGCATTTTATTGCATGACATAAGTATTTGATACATCAGAAAAGCGGAACTTAATATTTGGTACAGAAACCTTTGTTTGCAATTACAGAGATCATACGTTTCCTGTAGGTCTTAACCAGGTTTGCACACACTGCAGCAGGGATTTTGGCCCACTCCTCCATACAGACCTTCTCCAGATCCTTCAGATTTCGGGGCTGTCGCTGGGCAATACTGACTTTCAGCTCCCTCCAAATATTTTCTATTGGGTTCAGGTCTGGAGACTGGCTAGACCACTCCAGGACCTTGAGATGCTTCTTACGGAGCCACTCCTTAGTTGCCCTGGCTGTGTGTTTTGGGTCGTTGTCATGCTGGAAGACCCAGCCACGACCCATCTTCAATGCTCTAACTGAGGGAAGGAGGTTGTTGGCCAAGATCTCGCGATACATGGCCCCATCCATCCTCCCCTCAATATGGTGCAGTCGTTCTGTCCCCTTTGCAGAAAAGCATCCCCAAAGAATGATGTTTCCACCTCCATGCTTCACGGTTGGGATGGTGTTCTTGGGGTTGTACTCACCCTTCTTCTTCCTCCAAACACGGCGAGTGGAGTTTAGACCAAAAAGCTCTTTTTGTCTCATCAGACCACATTACCTTCTCCCATTCCTCATCTGGATCATCCAGATGGTCATTGGCAAACTTCAGATGGGCCTGGACATGTGCTGGCTTGAGCAGGGGGACCTTGCGTGCGCTGCAGGATTTTAATCCATGACGGCGTAGTGTGTTACTAATGGTTTTCTTTGAGACTGTGGTCCCAGCTCTCTTCATGTCATTGACCAGGTCCTGCCGTGTAGTTCTGGGCTGATCCCTCACCTTGATCATTGTGTTGTCATCATTGATGCCCCACGAGGTGAGATCTTGCATGGAGCCCCAGACCGAGGGTGATTGACCGTCATCTTGAACTTCTTCAATTTTCTAATAATTGTGCCAACAGTTGTTACCTTCTCACCAAGCTGCTTGCCTATTGTCCTGTAGCCCATCCCAGCCTTGTGCAGGTCTACAATTGTATCCCTGATGTCCTTACACAGCTCTCTGGTCTTGGCCATTGTGGAGAGGTTGGAGTCTGTTTGATTGAGTGTGTGGACATGTGTCTTTTATACAGGTAACAAGTTCAAACAGGTGCAGTTAATACAGGTAATGAGTGGAGAACAGGAGGGCTTCTTAAAGAAAAACTAACAGGTCTGTGAGAGCTGGAATTCTTACTGGTTGGTAGGTGATCAAATACTTATGTCATGCAATAAAATGCAAATGATTTACTTAAAAATCATACAATGTGATTTTCTGGATTTTTGTTTTAGATTCCGTCTCTCACATTTGAAGTGTACCTACATGCTTTGTAAGTAGGAAAACCTGCAAAATTGGCAGTGTATCAAATACTTGTTCTCCCCACTGTATTTGTAGTGGAACTGATAGATATTACTTGCTATATATTACTGCACTGTCGGAACCAGAAGCACAAGCATTTCGCTACACTCACAATAACATCTGCTAACGATGTGTATGTGACCAATACATTTGATTTGATTTGATAACAACTAGACTTGTTTACAATGTACCACATATCTGGTGAGCACAAGGGAGAAATGTAATATTGTTTAGAAAGGAGATACGTGTCAAGATAAACTGACAACGGCTAAATTATTTATGATGGTGTGAAAACTCCCTAATCCCAGAATGCCATTCACTATAAAACTCAAATAAAGTCAAAGATGGCTGCGCCCATAGCCCGAAAGATCAACTTAATTTGGCCACTTTTCAGAATATTACAAATCTTCGATGTGCTTGTTACAGTGTATACAAGAACCGGAGCACATGACTTGACAAGTAGTTTACAGTTTTTGACAAATCACAAAGCAAATAAAATGTTATCACCTCACAGATTATCACCTCAAAATAAAAGCATACTGCCTAGCCATAGCGCAAAAACGCAAAAACTAAACAGGGTTGCCAGATTTGGGTGAAACCATTTTAGGGGGGTTTGTAGTTAGTAATTCTTGAAGTTTATACAAATGTAACTACATTTTAGAAGGATATCGATAACTGGTCCACCCACGTAACATTCAGCCCGTAGATGACACCAAAGCATAAACCTAGATAATCCTGTCTAGCTCCATAGTTTACGATAACCCATTATATCTACAACCTCACCTCACTCACGGTCTCTGCACACAATATAGCTGATTACACGCACACACCATTCAATCTGATCAGCCACACAAACTACCTCACTTTGTTGCTTACATGACTTGGATCCACCCTGTTCTCACTCTCCTCTGTCCCGACCAGGCTAAAATCTATCCAAACCATAATACTCACTGCATTTGATGATTGTGAAATATCTTCCTCGCTTGGCGACGAGGCAGGCATCTGTAGGCTACATGTCCAGTGGTGATAAAACGTTGATATGAACAAAAAGTATTTAGAACGCCATATGCCAGTAATATATGATGATACCCCACTCTCACTTTGTTTGTTCACAACTATTGTGTCAAACACACCGGACTTAGCACCTCATGTTTCCCGCCCTGTCTCACATGAGCAGACCCTCAGACCGTATGTACATACCCCAACCAGCAGCCATGGATTACAGGCAACAACCACACTGAGCTAAAGGCTAAAGCTGCTGCTTTCAATGAGCGGGACACTAATCCGGAAGCGTATAAGAAATCCCGCTACGCCGCCAACGAACCACCAAACAGGCACAGCGTCAATACAGTACCAAGATCGAATCCTACTACACCGGCTCTGACACTCGTCGGATGTGGTAGGGCTTGCAAACTATCACAGATTACAAAGGGAAACCCAGCCACGAACTGTCCAGTGATGTGAGCCTACCAGATGAGCTAAATACCTTTATGCACGCTTCGAGGCTAGCAACACTGAACTATGCATGAGAGCACCAGCTGTTCTGGACTGTGTTATCACTCTCTCTGTAGCCGATGTGAGTAAGACTTTTAACCTTTTACTGCAGTGGGCTAAATCAGGGGCACACAGGGTGTTTCTTGGTAGTCTTAAACAAATCTACTTGGAAACAAAAGTATACACCTCACACACATGGTTATGGGCTTAAAAAAAAGAAGACACCTGTACCATGTCAGATATAGAGTTGAAATGTATTACATTTTGAGTTTGCATCCCAATATTACTTTATATACATCACAGAAGACTGAACTATAACAGCTGGCAAGTGTCTTCACTGACATTTTCAACCTCTCCCTGACACAGTCTGTAAAACCTACATGTTTGAAGCAGACCACCATAGTCCCTGTGTCCAAAAATGCCAAGGTATCGCCCCGTAGCACTCACATCTGTAGCCATGAAATGCTTTGAAAGGCTGGTCATGGCTCACATTAACACCATCATCCCAGACACCCTGGACCAACTCCAATTCGCATACCGCCCCAACAGATCCAATCTCTATTGCACTCCACACTGCCCTTCCCACCTGGACAAAAGGAACACCTATGTGAGAATGCTGTTCATTGACTACAGCTCAGCGTTCAACACCATTGTGCCCTCCAAGCTCATCACTAAGCTAAGGGCCCTGGGATTAAACACCTTCCTCTACAATTGGATCCTGGTCATTCTGACAGGCCGCCCCCAGGTGGTGAGGATAGGCGAAAACACTTCCACCACGCTGACTCTCAACTCGGGGGCCCATCAGGGGTGTGTGCTTAGTCCCCTTCTGTACTCCCTGTTCAACCACAAGTGTGTGGCCGTGCACGGCTCCGACACCATCATTAAGTTTACAGACGACACAACGGTGGTAGGACTGATCACTGGCACCGATGAGACAGCCTACAGGGAGGAGGTCAGAGACCTGGCAGTGTGGTGCCATGACAACAACCTCTCCCTCAACGTCAGCAAGACAAAGGAGCTGATCGTGGACTACAGGAAACTGAGGGCCGAACACGCCCCTATCCACAACGACGGGGCTATTGTGGAACAGGTCGAGAGCTTCAAGTTCCTTGGTGTCTACATAACTAAGGAACTATCATGGTCTACACGTATCAACACAGTCGTGAAGAGGGCACGACAACACCTCTTGCCCCTCAGGAGGCTGAAAAGATTCGGCATGGGTCCTCAGATCCTCAAAAAGTTATACAGCTGCATCATTGAGAGCATCTTGACTGGCTGCATCACCACTTGGTTTGGCGACTGTTTGGCATCCGATCGCAAGGCGCTACAGAGGGTAGTGCGTACAGCCCAGTATATCAGTGGGGCCGAGCACCCTACCATCCAGAACCTCTATACCAGGCAGTGTCAGAGGAAGGCCCTAAACATTGTCAAACACTCCAGCCACTCTCTGCTACCGCATGGCAAGCGGTATCGATGCACAAAGTCTGGAACCAACAGGACCCTGAACAGCTTCAACCCCTAAACTTTAAGACTGCTAAATAGTTAATTAAATAGTTAACCAATAGCTACTCAGAATATCTGAATTGACCCTTTTTGCAATTATCTCTTTTGACTCATCACATACGCTGCTGTTACTGTTTATTATCTATCCCGTTGCCTAGTCACTTTATCCCTACCTACAGTATATGTACAGAATGTATCTACCACAATTACCTCTTACCCCTGCACATCAACTCGGTACTGGTACCCCATGTATATAGCCAAGTTATCGTTACTCATTGTGTATTTATTCCTTGTGTTATTATTTTTATATTCTTCTATTTGTTCTATTATTTCTCTCTTTTTTTTCTATCTGCATTGTTGGGAAGGGCCCGTAAGTAAGCATTTCACTGTTAGTCTACACCTGTTGTTTTTGAAGCATGTGACAAATAAAAATGTTTTTGTTTTGATAGGAAGTGCCACAAAGCAGAGGCAAACACCGCAAAGTGTTGCTATAGCACTCGCAATGGATCAAATGGGAAACAAATGTGCCATTACACAACTGATGACAACAATGGTGGGTGATGATCGAACATTCAATATATTTTTTTTTTCTCTACCATTGTCTTTTACTTAAATGATTTCAGTCAAGCTATATTGATTTGTACCCATTAAAGATAACTCAGAATGTTATGAAAACCGACATTGTCTGGCAGTGTCACTTTTGCAATCATCTTCTACTATCATCAACAGGCCAATATAATAACCCTCAAACTGCTAAGTCAACCACATACTCCCCCACTCCTCTCTCTCTCTCTTTCCTCAAACGATAGAATAACCCAGATCCCCCACATCATAACCCCTTTGGGTTTCCTTCCTCAACACACCATTGTGTTTGCATGTCACCTCACAGCCTGTGGTCACGTAGTTGAGGAAATGACCAAGAATGCACTTTACTTTACTTTTCCTCTGTTGCTGTACAGTAGCGCTGTGTCGAGGGGGCTGCCTGGTGTGTGTGTGTGTGTGTGTGTGTGTGTATGTGTTGAACACTAACTCTGTGTCGAGGGGGCTGCCTGGTGTGTGTGTGGGTGTGTGTATGTGTATGTGTGTGTTGTACACCAGCTCTGTGATGTCAAGGGGGGCGCCTGGAACGCCTTCAAGTCCTCTGTGAAATCACAGGGAATTACAGCCGAGCAGTCCCTTCCAGTCTCGCCTCGGGGCACATCTGCACTGTGTGCTTAATTACCACTAACACACAAGCTCTACGCAGGGGTGTTTGTTTAGAATGCCAAGCAATGGAAGTAACGGAGCCTGTTACAGAACGGGACTACTGTAGGACTATACTGCAAAACAAATCCTTTGAAATCTATTGGGCAGTTGATTGGGCCCTCTTGTCAATCGATCCATGTACTGGTAGGGAAGAAAGAGAGCAGGTGACTGAAGCTCGGACACATCTGTCTGTCTGTCTGCCCAGCCGTCCATCCGTCTGTCCATCCATCCGTCTCACTCCTTGTCCTGTCACTATGGCATTCATTCCTCCGGACATGACAGTGGTGGCTCTTGTCACCAAACCATGTCCAATCGTCCTGACATATCAGCTCATGTATGGTCCCAGGCAGAACTAGCACTCTTTCTTTCCCTCTCTCACCATCCCTCGATGCATTTATCATCCACTGCTTTTCCAATTTCCCTCTCCTTTCTTTAAGCCTCTTATACCGCAAGCTGGCCTCGTGGAGATGGAGAGAGACCACTCTCTATTTGCTTGGACTCCGATGGATTGATTCATATGCGCGCACATAGACCCACAGACACACACACACACACACACAAACACACAGGGCCGTCTCTAGCCTTTTGGGGTCAAAACAAGACATTTTTGCAGTTTAAAAGATATTTTCCTGCAATTCTACACATTTTGTAATGACTTATGTCATGTTAATATGATATCTGAGTGAGAATTATTTACTAAATCAAATGGGGGCCCCCTGGAGGTCAGGGCCCCTGGTGTATTCTATTATTCTTCCCTATCAATAGTAAGTTGAGACCTCGACTGAGTTTCTTTGGTTGGGGGCACCATAGTGGCAGAGGGCCCTAAGCGTTCACTTATGTTGCTTATGCCTGGAGCTGGCCCAACACACACCCACACACACACACCCACACACCCCCCCCACACACACACAGTTTTCACGGTACAGTAACATACTGTGGATGTAGAATTACTTTCTGAACAGTCTGGGTTTTATATTCAAGGTGAGTATCACTCCCTCTGTCCATAGTTATTGTGCGGGTCAATTGGCATGTTTTGTCTTAGAGGCCCCATACATCCAAGTGCGTGTGGCTGCTGTGTGTGTGTGTGTGTGTGTGTGTGTGTGTGTGTGTGTGTGTGTGGCTGCCCTTCAAAATGCTATCTGTCTCTATATGGAGGTTTTAATGCTGGAGCGTGACCTTGGGTTACCAGCTACGGACAATAAACTGTCTTTCACCACACACACACACACACGCACCAATGAACACACACACACACACTCACAGACACACACACACTAACAACAACTAGAGAAATAAACACTTCAATAAACAGTAAATTGTCCTTGAAGAGAACAATGTCCACAGAAACACACAAAAGCAACAAACACTACAACAGTTAATGTCCTTGAACAACGTCCACCAAACATCACAGTGGGAATACAGCGTTAACAATTATACATGGAAGCACTTTGCCATTGATTGAGTCAACCTTGATGAACAACAGATGTGCAACATGTCAAGATCAATGTCAAGTACATGTGAACAACTAGAATTAACCACCGCTGAACTCTTGAACTCCTGAAGCCCATTTGGTGGCCCGATATACCCTTCTCACACACATACACGTTCCCAAGCATTGGAGTGCTCGCAGAACATAGGAAGTCATAGGTGGAAACACTTTGTCATTAATTGAGTTTCACAACCTAAATTAACCTAAACTCTTAAACCCTGGAAGCCCATAACACTGTATATATTACACTGAACAAAAATATAAACACAACAGGTTAAGTATTGGTCCCATGTTTCATGAAAAGAAATAAAAAAATCCCAGAAATGTTCCATACGAACAAAAATCTTATTTCTCTCAAATTTTGTGCTGAGGAGTATTTCTGTCTGTAATAAAGCCCTTTTGTGGAAAGAAAAATAAAATTATTCTGATTGGCAGGGCCTGGCTCCCCAGTGGGTGGGCCTTTGCCCTCCAAGGGCACCCCTGCCCAATCACGTTAAATCCATAGATTAGGGCCTAATTTACTTATTTCAATTGACTGATTTCCTTATACGAACTGTAACTCAGTAACATCTTTGAAATTGTTTCATGTTGCGTTTATATATTTTTTCAGTATATAATATGGTGGCCCAATATACCCTTCTCGCAAAGTTTGCACTCTGTAGAAATATTGATGTTACACATATTGATGTTACACAGGAAATGGAAATGACTTACTTGATGTACTGTAGCTTATTGACATGCTCAGTAAAGTTTGCTAAAAGTTTGAAACACACTTATAGGGTGAAAGTGTACAAAGAATTGGAGCACAGCGATTGTATGAACGTGAAAAACACAGGATATAGGGAAAAAAATGCTCTCATCACACAAGGCATATACACACACCAACATAAAAATAAGTACATAATGAAAGCAATAGCACCTATTAGCAGGAGGTCCATTTGGGTTTTTCCAATTACTACCTTGCAATCACTACTTTCAGACGGTCCCGCGTCTGAAAGGCGTCAAAATGGTTTTCTATTCACCCAGGATGATGGGGTGATGGGGAGAGCACAGGCATTGAGACCCACACATTCACCATTGTGACCATTGTGACCTCTACGGAGTTGTCAGTGCCCCCCACCCCATTCACAAGCCAGTTTCTATAACAGATTGTCTGAAAACTGTGTCAGCAAGAGAGTCAACGATAGAGCAAAATAGAGAGTAATCACATTGGTTCCAGTATTGTCCTATGTATTTATAGAAACGCATTAGCTAGAATGCGGGACATGCCCCGGTAAACATAGGTAGGAGATAACGTCCTTAAAATTGGCTCTTTTCAAAATAGAAATGAGATTAGGATTGGAAAATACAGTGGGGCATCGTAACAATACACTCTCTGTTTTATTTCCTCTGTCTACCCCGCTTTCTCCATTTTGTTCTCTATCTCCTCCCACTCATTCTATTTTCCTCTCTCGTTCTCTTACTAAGGCTCTCTCAGTCTTTCTATAAACTACTGTCTGTTTCTCTTTTCATCTTCCTCTCTCTCGTTCACTCTCTCTTGCTGATAATTTCTCTCTCTCTCATTCCCTCTCTCACCGATTTTCACTCTCTCTTGTTAACTAGGCCGGTATTTCTTGGCCTCTCTCTCTCTCTCTTCCTCTCTGTCTAGTTGTCGCTCTACTCTTATTGCTTGGTCTGTCTCTTTATCCTTCTCTCTCTCTTTCTCATTTCTCTCCCTCCTTCCTTCCCTCCCTCTCTCCCTGGGCTAATTAAATCAGGAGCTGCC
The DNA here is from genome assembly GCF_020615455.1 of Coregonus clupeaformis. Classification (NCBI taxonomy): domain Eukaryota; kingdom Metazoa; phylum Chordata; class Actinopteri; order Salmoniformes; family Salmonidae; genus Coregonus; species Coregonus clupeaformis. The sequence goes on along the minus strand of NW_025533676.1, from coordinate 93,222 downwards.
ACATGTTTCTGTGTATGACTACATCAGCCCTTCAGGCGCGCTGGGCTCAGTCAAGCGGATCACAGAGATTCTGCAACTATAAATACAGGTAAGGCTGCTCAGAGATGACCCTTCTGTCTCTACCTCCCCCATCCCTATAACTCTGTCTTACATTTGGAATCATCTTCTCTCTCTCTCTCCCGTCCCCCATCCACCCATCTCTCTCTTACACTCAGCCTCTGCCCCTCTCCCTCTCTATTTCCACCTTCCCCCCTCTCTCCACTTCCCCATCCCTCTATCACTCTCTTACACTCAGCCTTTCCCGCTCTCTTTCTAACTCTCACTCCTTTAGTCTTTCTCTGTCTGTGTCTTACTCCCACTCTCTTCCCCACTTTTTCATTGTTATCGCTCTCCATATCTCTGTTTGCAGTCTCTCTCTCCATTACTATTTATCTCCCTCTGTCTCTCCCCTCTTTAATGGTGATTTCACAGTGATTATCACCCACTCTTTTTAACGCTAACCCCGCAGCCCCTGAGCTGGTGAGACACTCTCTTTCTATCTCTGCAGGAGACGAAAAAAAACAAAAACAAAACTGCATTTCCAGGATGTATGCTGATGATGCTTCAGGGGAAATGAGAAAATGACATTCTTTCTAGCTCCATCTTCCAGTAAAAGCCTGTGACAACACACACTACTTACTTTATTAGGTTTATTTGAATGGGAAATTGCAAATCTTTCAACATTTCTGTTAACATTTCAGGGAATTTTAGTGGTAAGGGACGCAACTAGCTGATATGCCATGTTACACAAGCATATTAGCAGTGGAGAAGTTTCTAGAGACTTTGACATGATGAGATCTTCAGAGCAAGGTAGATGAGGAGTATTCATCAACCTCCTGTATAATTATAATCAGCCAGGATCACCTACGTAGTTCAGCTCAAGGACCCTGACTGAAGTTGTAGTGAAGGCACTAAGCGTAATCATAGCCTGATGCTGCCTGTTGACTACTCTTGGACAGTTCTCTGCCAGGTCACTGAGCAGATGAGTGTGTGCATGAGTGTGTCTGTGCATGTCCATGAAAATATATAAATTAAACACACCTGCCTGACCAGATCTCAATGAATGACAATTTTTGATCAAAATCTGTTCCCTTCTAAACGACTCCACACTGGCTCATGCTACAGCACTGGCACATGCTATAGGCTCACAGTAGCAACACCAGTTAAACACCACTTATCCAGTGACATAGGCTTATCCAGTGAGAGTGGCAACCCTCCAGCCCTGTCAAACACAGCTCTAAGCCTGGACTCAACTTCCTCCAATCTGTATCAATCAAAAGCACAGTTTTAGCTCTGACTTTATAACATATTTTAGCTGGTAATAGTGTGCCCACCTTTCAATCTAAACCTTATATAGACACTGCAGGCTTGTCAATCATGTTATTACCATTCCACACAGGGTGAAAAAGTGTAGTGTTAACCATATAATTTGACCATACAATTGCTATAGCTACAGGAGGTACGTTAAAGTGACTACTCTCAACAACAACAAAAAAGTATCAATGATAATTATCTATAAAAATTTTTTATAATAGACAAGAAAAACAACTAATTAAGCATCCTTATTTTGACCATGAATTATGTGACTCACCATAACTCTGTCTCTTCTTAGTCCAGCAGCTACATTAGGCTAATAACTGAATATTCTAAGAGTGGAGCTGAGGTAAAGTATGTAATTGATAAGAAGCTAGCTAGCACTGTTAGCCGTCCGTGTCCTTTAACACTTTGGCTGCGTCCCAAATGACACCCTATTCCTTACTCCGTCCCAAATTACACCTTATTTCCTTTGTAGTGCACTATTTTTGACCAGGGCTCTGGTGAAAAATTGTGCACTATATAGGGAACAGGGTGCCATTTGGGACGCAAGCCCTTCACTCTGCATTAATCAGCTCCTCCATCAGTGGGGAAAAGATCCCGTCACATGATTAGGGCAATCAGCGCATTATAAAAGGCCGCCCACTCTCTCAGAGCTGGACGTCTAACCAACTGATTTAATGTGTCCCCTTTTCAGAATGAAGCCATTTTGAAGAGAGTCGAAGGAAAACATTTTTACTTTATTTCCACAGTGCCGTAGGGAGCAGAATAATAAGCAGGTACATGTTTGGGGATAATCAGTTCTGAGGTACAGTGGCACTGAATTCCAAATCGACAGAGTTTTAAATTGACATTTTGTTCATTTAGCAGACACTTATCCAGAGTGACACAGTGAGTGCATTAAACTGAGGTAGGTAAAACAAGCACATATCACAGTCATTGCAAGTAAAACTTCCCTCAATAAAGCAGCTATCAGTTTAATTAAATCAGTGCTAGTAAGAAAAGCCCCCTTGCTCCTACGCACTATGGGCTTTACTCCAGTAGATCTGTGATGATTGGATAGATATAAGTGTTATAGTAAGAGCTTCATATTCCCTTCTGATTGGCTGGGTGGAAATTGTATTCACATCGTCTTTTTAATTAGCCTACAGTACCTTTCATGTGCCATCTCCCATAGCTTAATCACCTATTAGAAAAAGGCAATTTGAGTTAGCAATTAAATTGGCAATTGCATCACGTGCAACACAGTTTCACACTGACTAGACCTACTGTAGATCTGTAAGAAATTAAAATCAAAGTACAATAATTGTAATAATCGCTAACTGAAATCATACTAGTGAAAAATACTATATTCATGGCGGAGATCTGTGATTTTTCAGTTCTTAACAGAAAATGTCGCCCTGCGTTTTGAACGGCAAACAATCAGAGCAGGAGAGAGTGATGGAGCTCCGAAAGCCGCAGAGCGCTGGATATGATCTTAATTTGTATGAATGGTGCCTTCATGCCCCATTTGCCCTGATAACGCTCGATTAGTGTACCTGCTGGGTGATGAGGCTCACTACCGAGACACAGAGAGGAGACTGTCATCCATTTCACTGAGAGGCCCTATCAGATCGCTCACTCATCAAAATGACCCATCTTTGCTCTCCAGCGTTCCTCTCTCAGGGCCAGTTTGTCAGACACCAATTGAGCCTAGTCAATGAGAAAAATGCTAATTCAGTGGAGATTCTTCATTGAGCATGCTTTTTAGTCCAGGATTTAAAATAGAAGAGCTGACAGTGAAGGCCTGCACTAAATTACTGTGTTACTGTACAACAAAGAGTTTCAGAGTCATGCTATTTTCTGTGTATGCACTGTACTGGTTTTGAACATGCATGTCTATTTATTTTTGTATTGCCCTTGTTAGCCAGGTCTCCCTTAGGGAAAGAGGTCTTCTGACCTCAATGGGGACTACCTGGTTAAATAAAGGTTAAATGAACAATGAAGAGAGGAAGGCTATCTACTGCACATCTTAAGGGAAGAAGTAGTGCTATTATGTTAATCATACCTTTCTCAACGCATTATGTATTAATGTGCGGACAGCGGATATATGGGGCAGTAACGTGGTTCAGTAGGGGATGATAATGATAGTACAGAACAGGTTACATTATTATTATATTACATATTATTACATTATATGTATGCTGATAAGGTGGTGGGTAGCCCAGAGGTTAGAGAAGCAGAAGCTGACCAGTAGCCGGAAGGTTGCTGGATCAAATCCTAGGCCTGGCAAAAAAACATGTTTTGTGTAAAATCCCGTTAAGCAAGAACGCTGAACTTCTCTATCATACAACACATGCTCAGTTGAGACATCTGACATTGCAAAGAAAGTGGAGTGCCTTTATATTGTCATAAAACATTGCCAAACTGAAAGTTATTAACAAAGCGAATAACACCGCTCAACAGGCTGGTATGAAACCCTTGAGTCTATATACAGAACTGAACCCATGCTGAAAATAAATATTTAAAAATATTTTCCAGAATATTCCACTTTCTGACTTCAGGCCAAAAACTGCACTCTACAACAATCTGCAGTCTAGTGCACAGAGGACAAGACCTTCTTCGTCTCTCTGTACATTTGGCTTCTCCACTCTGCTTTATAATAATAATAATATGCCATTTAGCAGACACTTTTATCCAAAGCGACTTACAGTCATGCGTGCATACATTTTTTTGTTTGTTTTGTGTATGGGTGGTCCCGGGGATCGAACCCACTACCCTGGCGTTACAAGAGCCGTGCTCTACCAGCTGAGCTACAGAGGACCATTAGTCAGCTAGATGCCAGTTGCACACACGCTGTGGCCCTTGAGGTCTCGGGTTCTTGGGTTGTGTTGAATATTCAGTGTGGACGCACATTTATGGGATGAGGGGTCAGGACCTGCTGAGTGGAAGTGGAACGCCGAGAGGAATATGTTCTTTTTGCGGCGTCTAGCTCTCCCTAATTCCTTCTTCGATAGATATCCAGATGTCTCTGACACTTGTAGGGTAATTAGACCCTAGACTAAGTGCCTGCATCCCAAATGGCACCCTATTGGAAATATGGTGCCATTTGGGACTCAGTCCCTATCTGACGAGAGGAGTTGAAAACTCTTAGAAGCTAGCAATAGAGGAAGTGTTCTCTTTGGCTCATTTCTATATAGACCAGGGTTGTATTTATTAAGCACCAAACTGAATAAAGCTAACTTAAAGAGGGAGCTGAAATTACCTGAACTTGTCCAATAAGAAACACTTGTTTTCATTTTCCGTTGCAATTTATTTTTGCTATGTTTTGCACAAATATGACCCTGGTTGTGCCATAGTATTTTTCACACTGGCTTCTTGATGCGAATGTGAGGACCTTTGACATCCGCCTGGCTGCAAAATAATCTAGGAGAAACACTGTTGTACCCTGTCATGTCTCGGAGAATGGAATTCATTATGGAACCCATTATGTCTTGATAAATCAATGAGTCAATGATGTCTGCAGACTAAACCGCACGCGCACGCAAAACACACACACACGCACACACACACACACGGACATGAACAACCATTCAATTCAAAGTCTATTGAACCGGCTTCTTCCCATCTCACAAAATTTAATTTGTTAGTGTATGGATCGGAGGCTTGGAGTGTCGTTGAATGGGATACCATTGACAAAAGCCAAAAGAAGGAAGTGAAACATGCATATTTTTCTGTTTGGGAGCAAATGTGTCAGATTCCAATCTGACCTAATTGCTCTGTAGAAATTATTGTTATGCTGAGAAAGAAATAACTGTTTCGAGCCCTGTTTCGTTTAAAGACGCAAAGCACTATCGGGCCTCTCACCACTATCCACAGTTCCTTTGATCTTCTGCATCTCTATACAACAATGAATAATTCAGGGACAAAAGAAGCCTCTTGTAAAGTAACAAAAAAGCAAAGCGAAAGTTAACAGCCAGCCATTCCAGTCAGCCTGATTTGCCACACGTGTCAGAATCGTAATGCTTTTATTTTCAACAAGCTGCACCATGAATGCCTAAACAACTGAACAACTGACATGTGATTTGGTTCTGTGAAGAAACAGAGAAACGGCCATTGTCATCATTGTCGCGGTGACTCAGATTGGAATGACACGGGTAGCGGCGACACCGTGATTGCGTGTTCTCGCTTGTCTCTCTGCCTCGTGCCTGAGACAAGGCCATTATCCTGGATGCTAGGGAATTAATTTCACCTGTGAGAAGGGGTCAGTATGCTTTAGCACTGCTAAGCAGGGTGGAGGGATCGGAGGAGGGAGGGGGGACTTTAGGGGTGTATGGGGGAGGTGATGGGGGGTCTCCTGAGACCTTACTAGACATAAAAAGGTCAAAGGTCAATTGGTTGTAATAGAGAGGGTTGATACAAGGTCAAGTGCCTGTGTCCTCCTCTGATTGGTGCAGGTTTGTGGAGCTGTTGTCATGGAAACATATTCCTACATTGTGAACGTGATGCATTGTAAACCAGATACAAGATTACAATGTAATCTGAATTAAGTGTGTAAATTGGATTTTTCTCACTGTATTCAGGATTTAAAATATAAAACTGGATTCCAACAGAGTACGGATTTAATTGTAATCCAGATTACATTAAATCTGGAATATATAATTAATGGGATTACAGGGGGTAAGGGGAGGGGGCGATTTTGCACATTGAATCCTCATATAAAACCACATTATACAGTGGGGGAAAAAAATATTTAGTCAGCCACCAATTGTGCAAGTTCTCCCACTTAAAAAGATGAGAGAGGCCTGTAATTTTCATCATAGGTACGCGTCAACTATGACAGACAAAATGAGGGAAAAAAATCCAGAAAATCACATTGTAGGATTTTTTATGAATTTATTTGCAAATTATGGTGGAAAATAAGTATTTGGTCAATAACAAAAGTTTCTCAATACTTTGTTATATACCCTTTGTTGGCAATGACACAGGTCAAACGTTTTCTGTAAGTCTTCACAAGGTTTACACACTGTTGCTGGTATTTTGGCCCATTCCTCCATGCAGATCTCCTCTAGAGCAGTGATGTTTTGGGGCTGTCGCTGGGCAACACGGACTTTCAACTCCCTCCAAAGATTTTCTATGGGGTTGAAATCTGGAGACTGGCTAGGCCACTCCAGGACCTTGAAATGCTTCTTACGAAGCCACTCCTTCGTTGCCCGGGCGGTGTGTTTGGGATCATTGTCATGCTGAAAGACCCAGCCACGTTTCATCTTCAATGCCCTTGCTGATGGAAGGAGGTTTTCACTCAAAATCTCACGATACATGGCCCCATTCATTCTTTCCTTTCTTTCCTTTAGTCATCCTGGTCCCTTTGCAGAAAAACAGCCCCAAAGCATGATGTTTCCACCCCCATTCTTCACAGTAGGTATGGTGTTCTTTGGATGCAACTCAGCATTCTTTGTCCTCCAAACACGACGAGTTGAGTTTTTACCAAAAAGTTATATTTTGGTTTCTTCTGACCATATGACATTCTCCCAATCCTCTTCTGGATCATCCAAATGCACTCTAGCAAACTTCAGACGGGCCTGGACATGTACTGGCTTAAGCAGGGGGACACGTCTGGCACTGCAGGATTTGAGTTCCTGGCGGCGTAGTGTGTTACTGATGGTAGGCTTTGTTACTTTGGTCCCAGCTCTCTGCAGGTCATTCACTAGGTCCCCCCGTGTGGTTCTGGGATTTTTGCTCACCGTTCTTGTGATCATTTTGACCCCATGGGGTGAGATCTTGCGTGGAGCCCCAGATCGAGGGAGATTATCAGTGGTCTTGTATGTCTTCCATTTCCTAATAATTGCTCCCACAGTTGATTTCTTCAAACCAAGCTGCTTACCTATTGCAGATTCAGTCTTCCCAGCCTGGTGCAGGTCTACAATTTAGTTTCTGGTGTCCTTTGACAGCTCTTTGGTCTTGGCCATAGTGGAATTTGGAGTGTGACTGTTTGAGGTTGTGGACAGGTGTCTTTTATACTGATAACAAGTTCAAACAGGTGCCATTAATACAGGTAACGAGTGGAGGACAGAGGAGCCTCTTAAAGAAGAAGTTACAGGTCTGTGAGAGCCAGAAATCTTGCTTGTTTGTAGGTGACCAAATACTTATTTTCCACCATAATTTGCAAATAAATTCATTAATAATCCTGCAATGTGATTTTCTGGATTTTCTTTCCTCAATTTGTCTGTCATAGTTGACGTGTATCTATGATGAAAATTACAGGCCTCTCTCATCTTTTTAAGTGGGAGAACTTGCACAATTGGTGGCTGACTAAATACTTTTTTTCCCCACTGTATGAGTTAATTTAGAATCCATTGTGTTCTTCTACAAATATATATGTATTTCAATTTGCCCATGTGATAACTATGAACATACAGAGGGCTTAAAATCACATTATCACTATGAACAAGGGACCAATAGAATTAGATAAAATCTGTTGAATAAATAACAAATGGCCTCTCTTTTCATATCCTCACCTCCATTAACATCTCCTCCCCCATCCCTCTTCCCTTATTTTCTCCCTCTCTCCTAATGGTCTTTCCCTCGTCTCCCTGCCTCATCTATTCCCTTTAATTTTTGGAATTTTCTCACTCTCTCTCAAAATTCACCTAATCACTGATTCAGCATCTTTATCTCTCCTTCTCTCTCTTTCTCCTACTCCCCTTCTCTCTCTCTCTCTCTCTCCACCCCTTCCTCTCTCCCCGTCTCTCTCTCTCTGCCGCTCTCTCGTTGCCTCTCCATCTCTCCATTCTCTCTATCTCTCTTGTTCCTTGCCTCTCTCTGACAGATTCATGGTGTGACTGGTGCTGTATCTGTCAGGGGCCGCCGCTCACTGTCATCAGGCTGTCAGCGCGGGCCATGAGAACGAGAGCCTGTCATACCAGGGCAGGGTGGCACCATCATGACATAATGCCCAGATACAGTGCATTCGAAAAGTATTCAGACCCCTCGACTTTTTCCACATTTTGTTACGTTACAGCCTTATTCTAAAATGGATTGAATTGATTTCCCCCCTCATCAATCTGCACACAATATCCCATAATGACAAAGCAAAAACATTTCTTTGTAAATGTTTTTACATTTACATAAGTATTCAGACCCTTTATAATAATAATAATAATAATAATATGCCATTTAGCAGACACTTTTATCCAAAGCGACTTACAGTCATGCGTGCATAAATTTTTGTGTATGGGTGGTCCCGGGGATTGAACCCACTACCTTGGCATTACAAGCGCTGCGCTCTACCAGCTGAGCTACAGAGGACCACAATACTCAGTACTTTGTTGAAACACCTTTGGGTAAGACGCTACAAGCTTGGCACACCTGTATTTGGGAACTCTCAAGCTCTGACAGGTTGGATGAGGAGATTGGGTTCAAGTCCGGGCTCTGGCTCAGCCACTCAAGGACATTCAGAAACTTGTCCTGAAGCCACTCCTGCGTTGTTGTGGCTCTGTGCTTAGGGTCGTTGTCCTGTTGGAATATGAATCTTCGCCCCAGTCTGAGGTCCTCAGCACTCTGGAGCAGGTTTTTATCAAGGATCTCTCTGTACTTTACTCTGTTCATCTTTCCCTCAATCCTGACTAGTCTCCCAGTCCCTGCCTCTGAAAAACATCCCCACAGCATGATGCTGCCACCACCATGCTTCACCGTAGGGATGGTGCCATGTTTCCTCCAGACGTGACACTTGGCATTCAGGGCAAAGAGTTCAATCTTGGTTTCATCAGACCAGAGAATCTTGTTTCTCATGGTCTGAGAGTCCTTTAGGTGCCTTTTGGCAAACTCCAAGCAGGCTGTCATGTGCCTTTTACTGAGGAGTGGCTTCCGTCTGGCCACTCTACCATAAAGACCTGATTGATGGAGTGCTACAGAGATGGTTGTCCTTCTGGAAGGTTTTCCCATCTCCAATCTCCACAGAGGAACTCTGGAGCTCTGTCAGAGTGACCATCGGGTTCTCGGTCACCTCCCTGACAAAGGCCCTTCTCCCCCGATTGCTCAGTTTGGCTGGGCGGCCAGCTCTAGGAATAGTCTTGGTGGTTCCAAACTTCTTCCATTTAAGAATGATGGAGGCCACTGTGTTCTTGATACCTTCAATGCTGCAGAATGTTTTTGGTACCCTTCCCCAGATCTGTGCCTCGACACAATCCTGTCTCGGAGCTCTACGGACAAGTCCTTCGACCTCATGGCTTGGTTTTTGCTCTGACATGCACTGTCAACTGTGGGACCTTATATAGACATGTGTGTGCCTTTCAAAATCATGTCCAATCAATGTAATTTACCAAAGGTGGACTCCAATTAAGATGTAGAAATCAATGGAAACAGAATGCACCTGAGCTCAATTGAGTCTCATAGCAAAGGATTTGAATACTTATGTAAATAAGGTATTTATGTTTTTTATTTTAAATACATTTGCAAAAATTTGTAAAAACCTGTTTTTGCTTTGTCATAATGGCATATTGTGTATAGATTGATGAGGGAAAAAACAAATGTTATACATTTTAGAATAAGGCTGTAATATAACAAAATGTGGAAAAAGGGAAGGGGTCTGAATACTTTCCGAATGCACTGTAAATCTGACCAGGTTCCACTATCTCCCACACTGACACATGTATCCTCTCATTCCACTCCTCCTCCTCTCTGTATTCCTCTATTTTTCTCTCCACTCTTCTCTTCTCCTCTACTTCTCTCGTCCCCTCTCCTCACCATCACTATATCCTCCCTCTTCTATTTTCCTCACCGCTCCCCTCCTCTCTCTCTTGCGCTCCCCTCCCTTCTCGCTCTCTCTCCTCTCCACCCCACCCTCTCTCTTTCTCTCTATTTCCCCATCACTAACGTGGAGTTGTTTTGTATGCTGTGCTGTAAGTACACAGACTGACAACAGCAGTGTAGGAGGACAAGACATTGTAAAAAGAGATAGTTGCTGCCATTACTTCCAGACCCATTGCTTCAATCAAATATATTATTGTATGATTGGCCTGGGCTCTACAATAACACTTGTACAAATGGACAAGTAAAAGAAAAATACGCAAAAATCAGAATTTCAAACAATTAGGCTACTCCGATCATAATTGGATCATAATTGGATCAAAGTGTCCTCCGGATGCAATGTTTTGCTCACTGTCCTCCCAATCTCTGCAGAGCGCATCGGAGTATAATTATTGTAGGCCTGCATTGACAGGCACAAGTGGTCTTTCAATCGTGCAGTCGTGAGATGCATTTTTGAGATCAAAGCGAGCCTAGGCACATTTGCACATTTGTTGATAATAATTGCTAGTGAGTTATTTGCCCAGTTATAGCAAATCTTTCGTCAACAATGAAAATCCTGGAAAAGTCATGGTGGGTGCATCAAATGCGTGTGTGCCAGTGGGCCGTTGACAGAGAAGAGAGAGAGAGTCAGTGACAGAGAGAGTCATTTGCGTAGCAGGTAAAATAATGATATACAACAGACTAACTACACTGACTGTACAAAACATTAAGAACACCTTCCTAATATTGAGTTGCACCCTTTTGCCCTCAGAACAGCCTCAATGCGTTGGGTCATGGACTGTTGAAAGCATTCCACAGGGATGCTGGCCCATGTTGACTCCAATGCTTCCCAAGTTAGCTGGATGGACCATTCTTGATACACACAGGAAACTGTTGAGCGTGAAAAACCCAGCAGTGTTGCAGTTCTTGACACAAACCGTTGTGCCTGCACCTACTACCATACCCCGTTCAAAGGCACTTAAATATTTTGTCTTGCCCATTCACCCTCTGAATGGCACACATACACAATCAATGTCTCAATTGTCTAAAGGCTTACAAATCCTTCTTTAACCTCTCCTCCCCTTTATCTACACTGATTGAAGTGGATTTAACAAGTGACACCAATAAGGGATCATAGCTTTTACTTTGATTCACCTGATCAGTTTATGTCATGAAAAGAGCAGGTGTTCTTAATGTTTTGTACCCTCAGTGTAGCCAATTCAAAACATTGTGTAGTTTGGCTGGTTATCACACTAGTTAACTATATAGCTATTAGCACGCATTAATGTAATTGTCATGTCCACCGGCACTTGTGTATAATCGCAAACGGCCAACATGCAGTTGATACGGGTGCGCAATTGATGAAACCAATGCTGCATACTCCGGTTGTATAACATTCTCTCAAGCTCTCAAAATTGGCTAGGATTCTCCTCTATTCAATACTGGTCATGTCATTCTGACAAAGTTAAACATATATATTCTTAGAGTAGCTTAATTGACCAGTAACCCCTATGCTGTTAAGATCTCCCTGAAGTTTATTTTGTTTAGTGGTTCCTTACATCATACAACAACATCCTCATTCACCTTTTTAGCCAATGGTTTTACAGACCTTTTTTTGAGCTGAGTAAAGAAATCAAGCCTACTTGACAAGTGGCTAAAAAAGTTAAAGTTAATGTCAAGGCCCTGTAGGCTGCACGTACACACACACACACACACACATTTCAAAAGCAATACAGGCAATTGTGTGCATGTATGATGTTGACACACATCCTTTGAAAAAATAATACAATGGGGGTTTCTATTCTCAGGTTGTAGAAAATGTCTTTCTATCTTTTCATCTCATCTCTAACCAAGAGATAAAGGTATACTTGTAGCATCAATAGGAATGAGGAAAAGGTTTTCTTGGGATTTTCACACAGGGTAATTTTTTTGACCACTCTGGTGATGACCACTCTGGACATATTTAGCTTGTTTCTTGTCAGGTTTAAGACCCCAGGAAAGTCAAATCCTATCCATGTAACCATAGCAAAGTCCTCTGTGTTTTATCAGTCTTTGTGCAAGGGGCTTCCTCTAGGCTACAAAAGTCTGACAGGTGGGGAGAGGAGGAGAGGGTAGGGGAAGGGGTAGGGGAGCAGAGGAGAGGAAGGGAGGGCTGGGGAGTGGAGGAGAGGGGACAGAAAGGGCTGGGATGGGAAGAAAATGTGATTTTGCATAAGGGTGATTCATAAGGACTTCAAATGAACAGTTGGTCATATATTATGTACAGTACCTTCAGAAAGTACAGTATTTACACCCCTTGACCTTTTCCACATTTTGTCATGTTACAGCCTGAATTTTAAATGGATTACATTTAGATTTTTTTGTCACTGCCCTACACACAATACCCCATAATGTCAAAATAGAATTACGTTTTTCATGTTTGACAAATTTTTGGAATGACTACCTCATCTCTGTACCCCACACATACAATTATCTGTAAGATCCCTCAGTCGAGTAGCGAATTCAAACAGATTCAACCACAAAGACCAGGGAGGTTTTCCAATGCCTCGCAAAGAAGAGCACCTACAGTATTGGTAGATAAAAAAATTAATAAAAATAAAAATAATAAAAAATAAAGCTGACATTAAATATTCCTTTGAGCATGGTGAAGTTATTAATTACACTTTGGATGGAGAGGGTAGGGGAAGGGGTAGGGGAGCAGAGGACCCAGTCACTACAAAGATTCAGGCATCCTTCTTAACTCAGTTGCCAGAGAGGAAAGAAACCACTCAGGGAATTCACCATGAGGCCAATGGTGACTTTAAAACAGTTAGAGTTTGGGACTCCCGAGTAGCTGTGCCACTAGAGATCCTGGTTCGAGTCCAGGCTCTGTCGCAGCCGGCCGCGACTGGGTGACACATTGGGCAGCGCACAATTGGCCCAGCGTCGTCCAGGTTAGGGGAGGGTTTGGCCGGAAGGGATGTTCTTGTCCCATCGCGCACTAGCGACTCCTGTGGCGGGCCGGGCGCAGTGCACGCTGACACGGTCACCAGGAGTACGGTGTTTCCTCCGACACATTGGTGTGGCTGGCTTCCGGGTTAAGCGGGCATTGTGTCATGAAGCAGTGTGGCTTGGTTGGGTTGTGTTTCGGAGGATGCACGGCTCTCGACCTTCGCCTCTCCCGAGTCCGTACAGGAGTTGCAGCGATGGGACAAGACTGTAACCACCAATTGGATACCATGAAAAAGGGGATAAAAAAATAAACAAGTTTAATGGCAATGCTAGGAGAAAATTGAGGATGGATCAACAACATTGCAGTTAATTGACAGAGTGAAAAGAAGGAAGCCTGTACAGAATACAAATATTCCATCCTGTTTGCAATAAGGCACTAAAGTAAAACTGCAAAAAAAAAAAAAATGATAAAGAAATTAACTTTATGTCCTGAATACAAAGCATTATGTTTGGGGCAAATCCAACACAACACATCACTGAGTACCACTCTTCATTTTTTCAAGCATGGTGGTGGCTGCATCATGTTATGGGTATGCTTGTCATCGGCAAGGACTATGGAGTTTTTTATGATAAAAATACATGGAATAGAGCTAAGCAGGCAAAATCCTGGCAGAAAACATGGTTCAGTCTGCTTTCCAACAGACAATGGGAGACAAATTCAACTTTCAGCAGGACAATAACCTAAAACACAAGGCAAAATATACAATGGAGTTGCTTACCAAGACAACATTGAATGTCCCTGAGTGGCCTAGTTACAGCTTTGACATAACTCAGCTTGAAAGTCTATGGTAAGACTTGCAAATGGCTGTTTTGCAATGATCAACTACCAACTTGACAGAGCCTGAAGAATACAAATATTGTACAATCCAGTTGTGCAAAGCTCTTAGAGACTTACCCAGAAAGACTCACATCTGTAATCACTGCCAAAGGTGATTCTAACATGCATTGACTGAGGGGGATGAATACTTATCTATTGAAGATATATTCATGTTATATATTTTCCCACTTTGACAGAGTATTTTGTGTAGATCGTTGACATAAAATGACAATTAAATCCATTGTATACCACTTTGTAACAACAAAATGTGTAAAAAGTAAAGGGGTGTGAATACTTTCTGAAGGCACTGTATATTATGATTTATGTTTCATTTCAGTGTAAATCAATTATATTAGAGGGGAATTTCACTGTGATGATCTTCTTTTAGATACATGGAAATATGTTGCCATGGGAAACCATCTCCATCATCTGGCTAAATGCCATGTCTTTGGGAGGGTGATGCTGCCACTTTGAAATTGGCAAGAAATGCCAGTGCTGTCAACATTCTCTTTAGCTATCCAAATGTCACAGAGGAATGGTTTTGTTCAAATGTTTGTGTGTGTGTGTGTTTTTGTATATGTGTGTGTGTATGTGTGAAGATAGAGCGAGATAGAAAGAGAGAGAGAATGAGTGTGTGAGCATGCGTGCGAGGATACATACTGTATATGCATGTGTTCAGGTTATACATTATGTGTACGCATTATGTGTAAGTCGAGTATATATATTTTTCCATCGGAATGTATTCAGATCAGATGCACATCATTATTCTTCATTGTGTGCGTGTATTGGATGCAGTGGCTAAGTGGAATGTGTGTGTGATGTGTGAGCGGCTACTGCTGGTGCTCTGGTAGGCACATTAAATAGGAGTCTGTCACTGAGCGCACGGACAAGTGCCTCATCTCTCCTTCCTATCTCTCTCCTTCCTCCTCCACTCTCTCACTCTGATGGATGGGAGGAACATGTGCATCTGCATACATAGACTGCACACATCATGACTTTCAATTACAACTGTCAAAGAAATATACACTCTAGGACCCTATTTGAGATAAAGGTATGCAAACACATGCATATGGATGTGAGCGCACACACACACATATGAATACACACATACACACACACACACTCTCTCAACCATGCAAGTATGTTCACATGCACATACACATTTGTGCATACACACCAGTGAGCATACAAATGTATGCATGTATGCAAGCACACACACAAGCACGCACACATGTGCACACACACGCACACACAGACGCACATGCACGCACACAATATCACAATATTTTTCTTGGTACCAATGACTTAGATAATTGTCACCACCGACACTCAAAAGACAACATATCCTCCAGCTTTAGCATTTGCATATTCATGATGGTAGCTGGAAAACATCTGTCTAATTTGCAAATTAAATGCTTATAATATCGTGTGTATGAATAGCGGAATTTAATTAAAGTGAATTTCAGGAAAATAACAAAGAAGGAAATTAAAATAGATTAATAGGAAAATGGAAGGTGAAAACTGAGGAAAAAGTAGGGCAGAAACTAGGCTAAATACTGTAATCTGCTACAATAAATATGCCTACCTATTACTGTTATCATTGT
Source organism: Coregonus clupeaformis (assembly GCF_020615455.1). NCBI lineage: Eukaryota > Metazoa > Chordata > Actinopteri > Salmoniformes > Salmonidae > Coregonus > Coregonus clupeaformis. The sequence continues at coordinate 77,691 of NW_025533676.1, read as the reverse complement.
GCTATGGATACCTACTCACTAACTATACTGAACAAAAATATAAACACAACATGTAAAGTGTTGGTCCCATGTTTCATGAGCTGAAATAAAAGATCCCAGAAATGTTCCATATGTGCAAAAAGTCAATTTCTCTCAAATGTTGTGCACACATTTGTTTACATCCCTGTTAGTGAGCATTTCTCATTTGCCAAGATAATCCATCCACCTAACAGGTGTGGCATATCAAGAAGCTGATTAAACAGCATGATCATTAGACAGGGCCTGGCTTACAAGTGGGTGGGCCTATGCCCTCCCAGGCCCACCAATGGCTGCACTCCTGCCCAGTCATGTGGAATCCATAGATTAGGGCCTAAATAATTTATTTCAATTTACTGATTTCTTTATATGAACTGTAACTCAGTAAAATCGTAAAAATTGTTGCATGTTGCGTTTATATATACTTAGCAATGGTTTTGTACCTACAGCCTTGCATATTGTAGAGTAGAAAAACAAAGCTCAGTAGCACGTCAATATATCAAACAAAAACATTTACAATGAATATCTACTGACATTCTACTATACCATGGTGTTCTATAGTAGGCACTAGTCAGTTGTGAAACAAAGCACGATAGCACACGTTGGAATATTGACCAAATACATTTAACCATCATGCATTGCCAAGTCATCTAAAAAACAGGCGAGGGACTGGAATCAAAGCAAAGCTCAACTCCGGCACAGGTACTTCACTTTAATGAACTGCTGTACGTCAGTATGTCACTAAATCAGTGGGGAATGGGGCCTCGTGAAAGTTCCCCCCTTCACGTACCTCACTCCTCTCCTCCTCTTGGCTCATTCAAGTTAATGACACACACTCTCCCGCCGTATATCAGCCTCCTATTTGATCCAGCTACCGGTCATTAAAGTTTGATGGGCCACCTACTCTTCCACTACTGCGATGGGCAATGTGAGGCGTGGGGGTAACGCACTATACTGCGTCCCTGTCGGATAAGTTGCAGGAAGGAAATGTTCTGAGTCATGCTCGGGAAGGTAAATGGCTGGGCATATGTGAATCACTGTGCGAAGACTCTTCGACAGATTTGACCCCTATAAAAACTCCCTGCAAAACGTTTGCTACCAATTGAATGCAATCAGGTCTCAAGAGGGGGGGGGGGGCGTTTTCTTATATGGAGCGTATCATACAGAGCCTTTGATGAATAGCAGTAGAACATAATGGAACAAACAAGAGCATTGCTTTGTCACACTAGCTTGGGTTCGGAAAGTGTGTCAATCCACTCAAGTCTCCATAATAGACATACTGAGTGTAATCAACAGTTTCCAACCTATTCCCATCAGATCCACGGAGGAGACTTGCCATGACAAAGTCCTTTTGTTGTCATTTATTTTCCTTTTCCCTCTGTTGATTCAGACAGTTATCCTGTATATAAATGGTGGTTGGATGGCTGCGGCCTAGCATTATCTGGCTGTTGTCTACCCATTGTGCTATACTCAGAAGAGGCCTACTTCCTACAATGAGTGACAGTCAAGCTTTACCATGCTAACGTGCTAACATCTGTGAGAGAATAGCTGGCCCCTGCTGGCTTTGCGCAACGCTCAAATGCGTCCCATCTCCTCTGTCTTTTGTCGGCAGTTGTTGTTGGTGGATAGTTTTTTGTTTTTGGGCGGAGTGGGAGATGGTGCAGGCTCCCGCCACTGCACCGTGGATGCCCGAAGACAATGGGCGTCATGGGTGGCTCTGACGGCGAGCTATAATTGTGTTATGAAGAGCTGAGAGGAGGCAGAGCGCTGCTCTCAGAACTGGGTGGATCTCCTCATTTCTGATTACCATTTTAAATTAGCTATTCCACCAGGACACATAGAATGTATGAGCCTCGCAAGTTGGAAATACATCTAAATGCACTGTTGTTTGTTGATGGAGTGTGTGTGTGTGTGTGTGCACATGTACACACGTTCTAGTATTTATGCGTGTTTGTGTGTATTTGTGCGTGTGCATGCGTGCATAAAATTGTTTTACTCTTTGGATCCACTGACACAAACACAATAGTCGCAACGGACAATGAGCATTGACACCAACTGACACTAATTCTAACGTATGCATTGTAGAACCCATTAAATTCAGCCTACAAAAGTTGCTAGGCATCTGAATATTGTCCTGTCTTTAGGTCACGACGTGCTGACCCCAAAAAATGAAACAATTCCAAAGTAAAGTTTTCCTCTCCATTGCAGTTTGTCCCTCGTCGTTAATGAGCTCTGTTCTCTGTCACCGTTATCACTTGATGGCCTCCTCTATTATTCATGGTGGCCTTTTTCTATTGTCGCTGGGAATCCATCTCGACTTTGCAGTGCTTTTCTCACTCTTCTGAGAGAGAAATTACTGTGTTTGCATGCAGCCAAGGCATCAGTGAGGGAGCCTCAGTGAATGACAGCTAGAACAGAGGAGGCTTGGCTCAGGGTTCGTACAAACAGTGGCAAGTAAAATTCAGGGACTTTCAAGCACTTTTTCAAGCACTAATATTTATTTTCAAGGACCATCAATTTGTAATAGCTCCTATTATGCAATCGTTTATAGTCGCCACCAGATGGCAGTTATCGCCACAACCACATAAAACAAAAACGAGAAGCCTTCTGAGTGTTGCTCTACGCTGGGAACACAATAAGTGGGTAAACAATAATTAACTAAATAAAAAGGTGAGTAAATGCTATTTCACAAATAAAAAAGTTTGTGAACAGAGTTTACCCTCCACTACATCCCTGGTTGGGTCTGGCAAAACCCATTTATAAACATCAATATCCTGCCAGGCAGGATTAAATCTACATTTGCTCGGCATTTTAGCTTTCGATGTGACGTTTCGCGGCGCCTAATAAGTCAGTTCTGTGCCTGCCTGGCTGAGTGCCAGTGTGGGTGGAATGAGCGAGCTCGCCTGGCAACCAGTGTGAAACACGTGAGGAAATAAAACTTGGTAGTCTGCCTGGAAATTAATTTGCAAGACCAATACATTTGTCATATTAACACATTTGATCATTTTCTGTTCTCCTCTCATTTATTTCAAGTACTTTTTAAGTACCAACTTGAGAAAATGTCAGATTTTCAAGGTATTCCAGTACTTGAATTTCAGAGTTCCAAATTCAAGTACTTTAAGCACCTCAAGCACCTTGTGTGAACCTTGTTGGCTAGGCTGCACATTTACTCATTAAGTGAGTTAGCGGTTGGCACATTCTTCCAAATCCCGGGGAAAAATGCACAACAAGAGGATTCATCTCATCTTTAGCTGTGACTGCATTCGCCCGTCGAGTCTGATCTATTCTCGATTATCGTCCATGGCTAGAGGGAAAAAAACATGCTTCAAACATGTGAACATATAAGTGTCATTCGACAAATATCCCTCAGTCTTGTCTGTTTAAGGATGAAAGGAGATTGAGCAGTGTTAGCAGCTAGGGGCTTTGGGGGTGCCGTGCTCTTCAGAAGGGTTGATTAATAAATAACATGGTTATAAATGAGTTCTAGATTCACAGATGCTGACTCTTTTTTTAAGGATCTTATTTTATGATTTGCCCATCTCTGCTAACATTCTGATACAACGTATCTTTCCCTCGTACCTTTTCATCCTCCTACACAGCTCCTTTGAATTTCATTTGTTTCCATGGAAACCCAAACCTGGCCCATGCGGTGTTTTCCAGTGGCTGTCTCATCACTGCCTGGCAGGTCAGCTCCGTTTCAACAGTACATGCTCCCCTGACAGGTAGAATTCTGAGGGGCATGCATGTCCTAACCTATAGCCCAAAAACTATACTTCATCCATATTGGAATCATAAAAGTGGATCCATCAATCAAACTTGAAGAAAATAAAGTCCTGGGTTTATTAGAGCCTCCCCAGAGAGTACCTCCTAGTGAAGGGGGAAAAATCGATACAGTTACATATCGTGATATTATTTTTGATGACATATCGTATCGTATCGTTTTGACAATATAGCAATATTAATTTTGCGCTAGTTCGCTGTACCTGCACCAAAACCCCAGTATTTGTCCTTCATAGCTTGTTCTCTAGCATCTTCAACTTTTCTGGGAGTACTAGGGATGACCCGACCATGCATAGCGTGGTGTTACTGGGTCAAGCTTTTGAAACAGCGTCTACGTGGGCACTGGATGTTCAGGCCGAGGCCTTAATAATCTGTGAAAGCTCACTGACCCGGTCAACTGACCGGTTGGAGCCTGTGTCGAGGCGCAGCTGGGGCCGGTGGTCCAGGGATGGGCCGGTGTCACACAGCGGCAAAGGTAATGCAGCCTGAGAGACCGCTGACCCGTGGTCACCGTCGAGACGGTTGACCGGGTGACAGACACTCGCTGTGGCATTGCTAACGATAGCGGGGTGCGGGTGAGGCTGATGCAGTGTGACATTGAGACAGGCTAGGGAATTTGCTCTGAAAAATACAAGTCTGACTCCATAAATGTAGTGCAGAAGAGTGACTGTGCATTGCAGTCACAAGAGACAATATCGGAAATCATTGCATTATACACAAGCTACATTCGATTGCACAGTGATTGTTTGAGATTATGAACAATAATCTCAATAAACAATAATCAAGATTAATTCTAAAAGTGTAACGTCCATACAAAAGATGATGTTGGAACAAAATAGAAGTGGATGAACCTGGACATGCAAAAAAGAAAGGTTGACAAGCCAAAGATGACATGGAGAAGGACCAATGCAGATAAAATCACCTGGAGTCAAGAACACTGCCCCGAATAGGGTTCACTGGAGATGCATTTTTGAGTCCCTTTGCTCTTCAAGAAGCTAAGAGGAATCATTTGAAGTATGTCTACGAACCTGGACATTATAAAGTTCAAAGGCATATTTCCCTTTTAATTATTGTAAATGGCCCATAAAAGTTTTGGATTTAATTTAGCTGATGTGGTCATGTTCCCATGCTCTATTACCCCTTTGATTCTCATTTACTAATATTCATCCACACACTGACCCAGTCCCTGACATGGATTTGCACTCCTCTGCCGGTTTTATTCTGTCCATCCATCATTCCCACCAAGGGGGCTCCTAATAGGAGGAGGGTGGGAGAGTAGAAGAGGAGGGTGTGAGAGGAAGAGGAGGTTGGGAGAAGAAGAGAAGTAGGGCCACATGTGAATCCACAAATAGCAATGTGAACATGTAATGAGGTTTTAATCAAAGCCAACTCATTACATATAATAGAAGTGACTAAAGGAGCAGGCTACAAACCAGACCTTTCAAACGTTTCAAATGGTAACACTTTATTTGTCAATCTTTAGATGCTCAACAGACTATCAGTAACATGTAAACTCTCTACTAACCCTAACCTTAACCCTTATCCTAACCCTAAACTTAACCCTTACACTAACCCTTATTCTAAACCTAACCCTAACCGTAACCTTTGCAAGCAGTTGTTTATCAACAGATGGTTTGGTTTGTTGATAGTATGATCATCTGTAGACTATCCAAATAAAGTGTGACCCTTCAGATACTTGACATAGCTTGGTGTTTTTGTTTTTGGGACTGTTCCATTTTACCACTGGCTACCTAAATATAGTACATCTGAAGTATTTCAAAACACTGTAAATGTATTTGACCCAAGTATGATATGGATTGAGACAGTGTAGGCGTGATGGAACAATTAGATTTTTATTCACTGGAGCTTTGAAGGCATTTATCACTCATTTACTAGTCATTCAATATGTCTTCTCATTTCCACTCGCACCACTTCGAAAAAGGCGAGAGAGAAAGATAGGACAATTACATCATTTAGCAGACACTCTTATCCAGAGTGACTTACAGGAGCAATTAGGGTTAAGTGCCTTGCTCAAGGGCACATCGACAGATTTTTCACCTAGTTGGCTCTGGGATTAGAACCAGCGACCTTTCGGTTACTGGCACAACACTCTTAACCACTAAGCTACCTGCCGCCCCCAGGACCTTTTTGCCTCTTGTTATTTTATCAAACCTATCTAGATATTGGCTTAATCTCATCTCGAGGGGATGTAGTCATCTTTTCTTCACCTCACACAGTAAGTCAATGAAGTCAGTTTATTTATTTTTTTACATCCATTGAAATTTGAAATAGTTCCTCACAGTATTTTAAAAAAAATAATCCAACACTACCCCTCGATAATCAGTGTCGCTGGTAAATAGGCTATGTTGCATGTATTTATTTATATTTTAATGATTGTAACCATAGTTGTCCTCTTTATACTTTCCTTGTCAATTCATGATCATATAGCCTACTTTCGGAAAGCCTAGGTTTTTTAATACTTTTAAAGGAAAGGAGAAGTATTTGCTCATGTCTGACATTTGCTGGTGGCTTTGATTGACGGGTGCTTTTACAGGGGTGTGCGTGTGTGAGTTCGCTGATTCTCTATATATGCCTATCTCTTTAATAAAAATCTAACGCTCCTGTCATGATTTCATCTTGTAAAAGGCCTATTTTCAGTAGCTTAGGCTACATTATTTCTCTCATTACGGTGTCCTCTCTTTGAAAAACATATGCCAATGCCAAAGTATGACAGCAGCAGGGTTTGTGACGTTATGCAAATCTTTCGGGAAAAGTGGGAGAAAACCCATCGGACTTTGTTTTAATGGTTTGGTGCGTCAAAATAGGATTTGTCGTTTAAAAAAAATATATATATATGCAGAAAAGCCAACAGACAAGGACAAGGTAGGCATATATCTTTATTTTGACTCAATTAATATTGTGTCAATACGAAAATGCGACAGATTCTCTCCAACCTGGCATTTCTTAATTTGTTGATTGATATTTATAAGTAATAACCTGAATAATAATAACACTTAGGCTAGTCAGCTGAATGTATGTGGTCACCCCCTGAACGGTTATGTCGGTGACCGTGTACATTGGCCTGGCCAATTGCCGTAATCTCAAATTCCAAGACCATCACAACCCTATTCAGCGGTGACCCCATACATTCAACTGACTAGCCTCCTTCCGTACCCACATGGTACAAATCCAGACAGAGAGATACACAGATACACAGAGACCGGCAAACAGAGATAGCGACAGAGTGATAAATAGAGTCAGACAGAGGCACAGAGATAGACAGAGACACACAAGGACATAGTGCTGTGTATATCTCTGTGTGTATCTCCATCGACTAACTACCATCCACAGGATCTTTAGACAGTCATTCCAACACCTTGTGATCCATTGAGATGTGAACACTAGGGTGCCATTGTGTGATATCACCTGAGGTACTGTATATCATGCATTTTCTAATCTAAGTGAAGGCAACTGAGGACTTCGAAGCCTCCTGTCCTCCTCTCCCTGTAGGGCACTCCTTATAAAAATGTACCATGGTTGTACAACAAAAATAATGATACCACCTGAGGTATTTTCCTGCCATGGTAGTACAATGAAAAAAACTACCATGATACTATCATATTTTTTTGGGTCACTACCATGTCAGGAGAATACCATGGTACTGTTGCAATGCCATGGTATTTTCCTGCCATGGTAGTGACCAAAAAAACATTATAGTACCATGGTAGTTTTTTTCATTGTACTACCATGGCAGGAAAATACCTCAGGTGGTATCACACAAAGGCACCCTATTGTTCACATCTCAATGGATCACAAGGTATTGGAATGACTTTCTAAAGATCCTGTGGATGGTAGTTAGTCGATAGTGCTGTGTGTATCTCTGTGTGTCTTTGTCTATCTCTGTGCCTCTGTCTGTCTCTATTTATCACTCTGTTCCTATCTCTGTTTGATTGTCTGTTTCCCACCGTTTTTCGGGTAAAGTGACCAAAAACGTAGTCATTTATGGTACTCACATAACGCAACATTGACTACTCACTCTGCAATGGCAAAGCGTAGGCCTAGTGTACCCTCTCAAACCCCTTTAGCTCATAGTGAAAAACCACAACACACATAGTCTAGTAGTGTACCCTCTTAAACCTTGGGACCTGGATAGAGTATGGTGAGAAGAATGAAGGGAGTCTGAAACCTTAAATATTTAAAATAGTTAGTTTATTTGATGCTTCTCCCTTCAATATAGTTTTCAGTTGGCTCACTCTCATTCAACTGACTTGGCTACTCTTATACAATTCTAAATAGCCAACATACTAAAAAACAATTTGTAAAAAGGTATTAATGATCATCTTATCTTATAGATACATTTTCATAATGTAATTCTCAACATATTCCTAAAAACAGCAAGTTACAATGTTTCCCTTTGTTTACACTCTGTGTGAACGTTCGTTGGTCTTGTCGCCATGACTACGACAGGCTAACTTGACTGGTGCTAAGTTTTGCCGACGCTAGCTTTTATACTAACATACTTGTATAAATTAATTAAACTATAAAAACATCCTCAAAAAATAATTATATCATTACACTCTACTTAACTTGCTTTATAACTCACTCACCGTGATGATAACGTTTAAAATATTTTGTTTATCTGGTGCTTCTCTCTTCAGTTGGCTCTCTTATTCTACTGACTTACTAGGCAGGTTAGCGCGAGAGTGAGAGCGCTTGAAGCAACCACCAGAGCAAACGGCTCCCTCTGAGGACCGAAACAAGCGCAACACCCTTTGATTATAAATACTGTAAATTATTACAAAATGCCAAAGGTTAGGCTACCATATATCTTACATTCTCCCACATTTCAGGTTGGCAACACAGGGAAGCCAAACATGAACAAAAAACGGTACAATTAATACATAACTATTACCCCTTTCTCCAGTGTTGTAGTACTCGAGACCGGTCTCGAGTCTGGTCTCGAGACCACATATTGAGTGTCTAGTCTTGTCTCGGTGATACATTTTTACTCGGTCTTGACTTGGTCTCTGAAAGTGAGGACTCTGAAAGTGAGGACCCATAATTTCTTCCCAAGACCAGCCGAGACCAGCAGAGTAAAAAAACCTCATAATTATCAGCTTCCATTCAGTCAGTGCATACAAGCGCTTCGCCTGGCCAAATATATGCACTCTTTTCTTGAAACATTAATATCTTATCGCCTATTGAAACCTATTGAAAGGATTCCTACTTTACTCGTAACATTACTGTCCTTTACTTTAATTGAAAAATATCCTCAAACTTTGTCCGAATTTCCTGGTCTTGGCTGGTCTTGGGAAGAAATTATGAGTGACTCCCTGATAGGGAAGAAATTGTTGGAATGTTGTGAACTCACTATTAGTAAAGGAAAGACAGAAGGAAATTGTAAGTCTTTATATCTATTATAGACATGTTTGCACAGTGGCGAACCTATTGGACCTTCAGTGTGTGACAGGCTTGTGATGTTGAAAGGACAGCAACCTTAATACCAGCGCACTCATGTAGGAGAGTGCACTTTTTGTAAAACACAAAGGGCCAGTGGTGTAGTGGATGCTAAATGCAGGTATACGCCTTATACCCACTTTTTATTTTCAGCGGGCATTGCATATACTCACTTCTTAATCCCTTCTGTTGCATATCAAAGTAGTGTAGTGGAGGTATACAACGTATTAATTATGTAGTACAATAGAGAAATCATGTATGCACAAAGTAGCCTACACAATCGCAAAGCACGTGAAATATATTCACATGTGCGCAGCACACATAGCCTAGTTTCAGTGGAATATCATCTGCAGGCTGCAAGAGCGCACAGCTCTCAACTGGTTGTCGCATGGAGCAGCTCACAGAAGAATGACATCCGGGAGAAGGTAGGTAGGAAAGACGTTTCAACTTATGATATCTACCAGTAAATGTTAACTAAGGCAACAATGGGTATGCAAACCAGGTATTGACAAAGTTGGTCCTTAGTCTTGGTTAGTAGGCTATTTGCGATGTGCAATCCAGTCATCATGCACTGTTTGCATGAACATTTGTCAAGCCCTTCCCAAAACACCTTCCCAATTAAATGTTGACTGCAATGTGTAGGCCTACCTGACAGAATGATATAATGCTGATGTGTATCAATGGGAAGGGCATTTGTTTTGCTCAATTGAGTGAAAGGGCAACTACACCTTCCAAAAGTATATTTTTTAGATTTTTCCCAGACCTCTAAAATGGTCTCCTGATGTGGTTTAAGCATTGTTGTGGACTTAGAACATCACCTTTTTGTTGTTTCTTTATTTAAAAAGTGTGATTTTAAGAGTGAAAACCTGAAAAATCTAAAGGAAAACATAGGATTTTTCACACAGGGTGCCTTTCCTTCACACAGGACCCACTTCTCCAGGCACCACTACACAAAGCATTGGGCCGATGGAAAGACAGCAGTCCATTCACAACGGACATAATAAGCCAATAGGTCCCAATCATTAGAATACAAAAACACAACCATTAGACTAAGCATTTCCCAATCGAAATGTAAGTAAGTAACCAGTGATCTAAAGTTTAAAATGCAACAATGTTTCACACACAAGTTATTTTCAAAGATATGTTTTATTTAACCTTTATTTAACTAGGCAAGTCAGTTAAGAACAAATTCTTATTTCCAATGACGGCCTACCCCGGCCAATCCCGGACGACGCTGGGCCAATTGTGCGTCGCCCTATGGGACTCCCAATCACGGCCGGGGTGTGATACAGCCTGGAGTCGAACCAGGGTCTGTAGTGACACCTCTAGCACTGAGATGCAGTGCCTTAGACCGCTGCGTCACTTGGGAGATGGCTAACAACATAATATGAGCTGCAATAAAAAAATACAGTTCCACTCACCAGATGATGATCATTTGAAACTTAACAAAATTTAATAAATTATGCAATACACTATGATATTATTTAGGTGCATGGCAGTACCATTATACTTCAAAGCTAAAACCATGGTACATTTACATGATTCAGATTTATACCATGGTATAAATGATGCAATACAATGGAAATATTTAGGTACAATGGCAGTACCATCATACTTCAAAGCTAAAACCAATGGTACATTTCCATGATTCAGACTATACCATGGTATAAGTGAAAGTACCATAGTAGTATCATGGTATGAATGAAAGTACCATAGTAGTACCATGCTACATTTTTCTAAGGGACAACACAAGGCTTCAGCTAAACAGAAACAGTGTGCATAATACAAACTTCTATAATACATGCTGTTTTTTCTCTCTCTCTTCTCAAGTGACACATTTTTGCCTTTTCACAGCAACGGAGGGGAGTCGCGAGTCAGGAGTCCACATTGAAATTGAAGAGCCATTTCTATTAGCCTTTTCTTTTCTCATAGTTTTGTATTAATTCTGGATGAAGAGGGTAAAAGGGTAAAGAGTCTGGGAAAATTGTGAGTTTGATGGCCAATTGAGAGACTGACTTCAGTCTTGCATAATCGGGGGAATAAAAGGCTAAAAAATGACGCTATACAGTTGATCTAGCTGAACTATTTTGACTGTTAGAATGCTAGTTGCCCCACACACCACCGCCCAGACTACACTGCCTTCATTGAATCATAGAGAGACAGATGACTGATCCAATACCTCCTCCTAACCTCCACACTCCCTGTTCTTCACCCCTATGCCCCCCACTCCTCAACCCAATCCTCCCTTGCTCCTTGTTACCTAGTCGATGTGGAGTGATCCATACACACACACGTGCGTGCGCTCACACATACACGCACACACACACACACACACTTGGCTGAAAGCATGGGTATTACTTGAATAGCCGCCCGGCCTGTCCTTGACTCATCCTCCTTGTGTTTACCTGGCAGCTCCCGGAGCCAACACCATCTCCTAAAACACACATTCACTCAATACCCCGCCTCACCTATTAGCTACCAGCATTAAAAACACACACAGGCAGGAAAGACACACACACACACACACACACACACACACACACACAAACCCTGTCAGCATTAAACACACACACACACTTTGTATACCTACACATCATTCCCTGGACAAGGTGCCTGGACCGGACATGGAATAACACTGTGAATAACACTCTAGGCTCCCTAGTAAAGAGACAAACCTCAATGCCCGCTGCTCATTAGCATGGTACTAATTGGTGCCATGTTGGAGTGCATTCCTGCTATGCTGGCGGGCAATGCTGGGCTGCTCTCCGCAGGGTTCTGTCAGTCTACGTCTTTTTACCTCTGTGTCTGAGCCCAGCTCTAAAGGAAGGCTCTGGCCTCGGGATAAAACAGACAATTTGTGTGTGTGTGTGTTCAGTTCCATTCTCTGCTTTGACAGCATTTTGGCAGGACGACACCCACAATGCACTGCACCCACAATGCAAAGGGACTCAGTGCTTAAAAACGTCCCTCTGCAGTTTTTTAACCACAGTAATACTACAGTATTTAATGTGCATATACCCTGCCCATTCCCCTTCCCCATATCTCAATTTGTGACACCCATAAGTGAGAAAACCTACACTGATTATACAAAACACCTGCTCTTTCATGACATAGACTGACCAGGTGAAAGCTATGATCCCTTATTGATGTCACTTGCTAAATCCACTTAAATCAGTGTAAATGAAGGGGAGAAGACAAGTTAAAGGAGGATTTTTCAGCCTTGAAACAATTGAGACGTGGATTGTGTATGTGTGCCATTCAGAGGGTGAATGGGCAAGACAAAATATTTAAGTGCCTTTGAACGGGGTATGGTAGTAGATGTCAAGCACACCGGTTTGATGTGTCAATAACTGCAACGCTGCTGGGTTTTGCACGCTCAACAGTTTCCTGTGTGTATCAAGAACCGTCCACCACCCAAAGGACATCTAGCCAACTTGAC